>NC_054494.1:26858152-26986807 GCF_017639515.1 Carcharodon carcharias | reverse complement strand
GCACCCCACCCACCCACCCAACCCCATCGCTCTGCACCCCACACACCCACCCACCCCCATCACTCGGCAGCCAAACTACCACCCCCATTGCTCTGCACCCCACCCACCCACCCACCCCCATCGCTCTGCAGCCAACCAACCAACCCCATCGCTCTGCACGACACCCACCCACCCACCCCATCACTCTCCACCCCACCCACCCACCAATGCACCCACCCCATCTCTCTCCACCTCACCCACCCATCCACCCCATCTCTCTCCACCCCACCCGCTCACCCAACCCATCTCTCTCCACCCCACCCACCCACACCCATCTCTGTCCACCCCACCAACCCACCCCCATCTCTCTCCACCACACCCACCCCCATCTGTCTCCACCCCTCGCACCCCCATCTTTTTCCACCCCACCCACCCACCCACCACCCATCTCTCTCCACCCCACCCACTCACCCACCCCCCCATCTCTCTCAACCCCACCCACCCACCCCCGATCTCTCTCCACCCCACCCACCCACCCACACCCCCATCTCTCTCCACCCCACCCACCCATCGACCCCCATCTCTCTCCACCCCACCCACCCACCCACCACCATCTCTATCCACCCCATCTCTCTCCACTCCACCCATTCACCCCCATCCCTCTGCACCCCAGCCACCCACCCACCCCCATCTCTCTCCACCCCACCCACCCACCCACCCCCATCTCTCTCCACCCCACCCACCCACACACCCACCCCATCTCTCTATACCCCACACACCCACACACCCCATCGCTCTACACCCCACCCACCCACCCCTATCTCTCTCCACCCCACCCCATCTCTCTCCATGACAACCACACCACCCCACACACCCCCATCTCTCTCCACAACAACCACCCCCCCACATCTCTCTCCACGACAACCATACCCCCACCCCGTCTCTCTCCATGACAACGACAACCCCAACACACACCCACCCCCAGCACTCTCCACCCCACACACCCAACTACCCCCAGCGCTCTCCACCCCACCCACCCACCCCTTGCACTCTCCACCCCACCCATTCACCCCCATCCCTCTCCACCCGTGCCACCCAACCCCATCACTCTCCACCTCACCCACCCCCATCGCTCGCCACACCACCCACGTCTCTCTCCACACAACCCAGCCGCCCAGTCCCATCTGCCTCCACTACAACACCTCATCCAACCACAACCATCCCGCTCCACCATCCATCTCTCCCAACCCCACCCACCCACCCCATCGCTCTGCACCCCACTCACCACCATCGCTCTGCAACCCACCCACCACCATCGCTCTGCACCCCAACCTCTTCGCTCTGCACCCCACCCACCCACCCACCCCCATCGCTCAGCACCCTACCCTCCCAGCCACCCCCATTGCTCTGCACCCCACACACCCACCCACACCCATCGCTCTGCACCCCAATCACCACCATCGCTCTGCAACACACCCACCACCATCGCTCTGCACCCCAACATCTTCGCTCTGCACCTCACCCACCCACCCACCCCCATCGCTCTGCAGCCAACCAACCACCCCCATCGCCCTGCACCCCACCCACCCACCCACCTCTTTCACTCTCCACCCCAGCCACCCACCCATGCACCCACCCCATCTCTCTCCACCACACCCAACCACCCATCCCCATCGCTCTCTACCCCACTCAACCACGCGTCCCCATCGCTCTGTACCCCACCCTCCCACACACCACCATCAATCTCCACCCCACCCACCCACCCAGCCCCATCGCTCTCCACCCCACCCACCCAGCCCCATCACTCTCCACCACACCCAAACACCCCAATCGCTCTCCAACAAACCCACCCACCCCCATCGCTTTCCACCCCACCCACCCACCACCCCCAATGATCTCCACCCAACCCACCCGCCCACCACCATCGCTCGCCACACCACCCACGTCTCTCTCCACACAACCCAGCCACCCAGTCCCATCTGCCTCCACTACAACACCTCATCCAACCACAACCATCCTGCTCCACCATCCATCTCTCCCAACCCCACCCACCCACCCCATCTCTCTGCACCCCACTCACCACCATCGCTCTGCATCCCACCCACCCCCATCGCTCTGCACCCAACCTCTTCGCTCTGCGCCCCACCCACCCACCCAGCCCCATCGCTCTGCACTCCACACACCCACTCACACCCATCGCTCTGCACCCCACTCACCACCATCGCTCTGCAACCCACCCACCACCATCGCTCTACACCCCAACCTCTTCGCTCTGCACCCCACCCACCCACCCACCCCCATCGCTCTGCAGCCAACCAACCACCCCCATCGCTCTGCACCCCACCCACCCATCCACCCCCATCACTCTCACTCCACCCACCAACCCATGCACCCACCCCATCTCTCTCCACCACACCCAACCATCCACCCCCATCGCTCTCTACCCCACTGACCCACCCACCCCATCAGTCTGCAGCCAACCAACCACCCCCATCACTCTCCACCCCACCCACCCACCGACCGATGCACCCACCCCATCTCTCTCCACCACACCCAACCACCCATCCCTCTCGCTCTCTACCGCACTTACCCACCCATCCCCATTGCTCTGTACCCCACCCACCCACCCACCACCATCGTTCTCCACCCCATCCACCGACCCAGCCCGATCGCTCTCCACCCCACCCACCCACCCAGCCCCATCACTCTCCATCTCACCCATCCACCCCCATCGCTCTCCACCCCACCCACCCACCCAAGCCCATCGCTTTCCACCCACCCACCCACCACTCCCATCGCTCTCCACCCCACCCACCCACCCACCCCATCGCTCTCCACCACACCCACCCGCCCACCACCAACGATCTCCACCCCACCCACCCGCCCACCCCAACGATCTCCAACCCACCCACCCACCCCCATCGCTCTCCACCCCACACACCCAATCACTCTCCACCCCACACACCCACCCACCCTTCACTCTCCACACCTGCCAGCCACCCACCTACACCCATCTCTTTCCACCCCACACCACACCCACCCTCATCTCTCTCCAACCCCCCAATCAACCCCATCTCTCTCCATCCCACACAGGCACCCACACATATCTCTCTCCAGCCCACCCTCATCTCTCACCACCCCTCCCGCAAACCCACCCCCATCTCTATCCACCCCACCCACCAACCCCCAATCTCTCCACCCCACACACCAAGCTGCATCTCTCTTCACAACAACCCCCCCATCGCTCTCCACTCCACCAACACACCCAAGAACCCCCATCTCTCGCCACACTACCAACCCACTCACACAACCCCATCTTTCTCCACCCCCGTCTCTCTACACCACAAACACCAACTCCATCTCTCACCCCTCCACCCACCCAAACCATCTCTCTACCTTCCACTCATCCACCCACCGAAGCCATCTCTCTCCACTCCATCAACCCAACCACCCCTTCTCTCTACACTCCAACAGCCTACCAACCCACACACATCTATCTCCACACAACTAGCCCGCCCCGATCTCTTTCCACACCACCCACACCCCCACCCACCCACCCCATCTCTCTACGCACCACACACCAACCCCCATCTCTCTCCACCCACCCCATCCTCCCTCCCCATCTCTCTCAACCCCACCCTCCCACCCCCATCTCTCTCAACCCCACAAACACACCCAACAATCCCCATGTCTCTCCAACTCACCCCGTCTCTCTCCTCACCACCAACCCCCATCCACCTCTCTCCACTCCACCAACCCACCCCCTCACACACAGCACTCTCCACCCACCCAAACACCCCCATCGCTCTCCATCCCACACAACCATCCATCCCCATCGCTCTCCACCCCACCCACTCAGGTACCCCCATCACTCTCCACCCCACCCACCCCCATCGTTCTCAACCCCAAACCCATCGCTCTCCACCACACCAAGCCCTTCCCGCACAGACCCACCCACCCACCCAGCCCCTTCTCGCTCAGACCCACCCACCCACCGAGTCCCTTCTTGCTCAAACCTACCCCCTTCACTCTCAGCCCTAGCCACACACATCCCAATCCCTCCCAGCCACACCCACCCACCCACCCAACGCCTACCCTCTCAACCCCACCCACCCACCCACACCCTTCCCTCGCAGCCGCACACAACCACCCACCCCCTTCTCTCTCAGCCCCACCCACCCACCCACCCCCTTCTCTCTCAGCCCCACCCACCCCCCTTCCCTCGCAGCCCCCCCACCCAACCACCCCCTTCCCTCTCAGCCCCACCCACCCACCCCCTTCACTTTCAACCCCACCCACCCACCCCTTCCCTCTCAGCCCCACCCACCCAACCAGCCCCTTCCCTCTCAGCCCCACCCACCCACCCCCTTCCCTTTCAACCCCACCCACCCACCCCTTCCCTCTCAGCCCCACCCACCCAACCACCCCCTTCCCTCTCAGCCCCACCCACCCACCCACCCCCTTCCCTCTCAGCCCCACCCTCATCCCTCAGCCCCACCCACCCACCCACTCACCCCCTTCACTCTCAGCCCCACCCACTCACCCCCTTCCCTCTCAGCCCCACCCACCCACCCACCCCCTTCCCACTCTGCCCCACCCCCTTTCCTCTCAGCCCCACCCACCCACCCTACCACCCCCTTCTCGCTCAGCGCCACCCACCCCCCTTCCTGCTCAGACACACCCACTCACCCACCCAACCCCATCTCTCTCCTCCCCACCCACCCACCCTCCCCCATCTCTCCCCACACCACCCACCCACACACCCACCCCCATCTCTCCCCACCCCACCCACCCACACACCCCATCTCTCTACACCCCACCCAACCACCCCCTATCTCTCTCCACCCCACCTCATCACTCTCCACGACAACCACACCCCCACCCCATCTCTCTCCATGACAACGTCACCCCCCACACCCACCCACCCCCAGTGCTCTCAAAGCCACCAACCCACCCCCTGCGCTCTCCACCCCACCCACTCACTCCCATCGCTCTCCACCCCACACACCCACCAACCCCAGCGCACTCCACCCCACCCACCCACCCCCATCGCTCTCCACCCCACACACCCACCAACCCCAGCGCACTCCACTCCACCCACTCACCCCCATCGCTCTCCACCCCACACACCCACCCACCCCTTGCACTCTCCACCCCACCCACTCACCCCCATCCCTCTCCACCCATGCCACCCACCCCTTCAATCTCCACCCCACCCACCCCCATCGCTCGCCACACCACCCACGTCTCTCTCCACACAACCCAGCCACCCAGTCCCATCTGCCTCCACTACAACACTTCATCCAACCACAACCATCCCGCTCCACCATCCATCTCTCCCAACCCCACCCACCCACCCCATCGCTCTGCAACCCACTCACCACCATCGCTCTGCACCCCACCGACCCACCCACCCCCATCGCTCTGCACTCCACAAACCCACCCACACCCATCGCTCTGCACCCCACTCACCACCATCGCTCTGCAACCCACCCACCAACATCGCTCTGCACCCCAACCTCTTCGCTCTGCACCCCACCCACCCTCCCACCCCCATCGCTCTGCAGCCAACCAACCACCCCATCGCTCTCCACCCCACCCACCCACCCAGCCCCATCGTTCTCCACCCCACCCACCCACCCAGCCCCATCACTCTCCACCGCACCCACCCACCGCCATCGCTCTCCACCCCAGCCACCCACCCACCCCCATCGCTTTCCACCCCACCCACCCACCACTCCCATCGCTCTCCACCCCACCCTCCCACCCACCCCATCGCTCTCCACCACACCCACCCGCCCACCCCCAACGATCTCCACCCCACCCACCCGCCCACCCCCATTGCTCTCCACCCCACCCACCCACATTGCTCTCCAACACACACACCCGCCCACGCCCATCGCTCTCCACCCCACCCACCCACCCCCATCGCTCTCCACCCCACCCACCCAATCACTCTCCACCCCACACACCCACCCACCATTCACTCTCCACACCTGCCACCCACCCACCTACACCCATCTCTTTCCACCCCACACAACACCTACGCTCATCTCTCTCCACCCCCCCCAATCCATCGCATCTCTCTCCATCCGACGCAGGCACCCACACCAATATCTCTCCATCCCACGCAGGCACCCACACCAATCTCTCTCCAGCCCACACTCATCTCTCACCATCCCTCCCGCAAACCCACCCCCATCTCTATCCACCCCACCCACCAACCCCCAATCTCTCCACCCCACCCAACCACCCACCCACACACCAAGCTGCATCTCTCTTCACAACAACCCCCCCATCACTCTCCACTCAAATGACACACCCCGCCATCTCTCTCCACCCAGCCTATCTCTCTCCACTCCACCAACTCACCCAAGAACCACCATCTCTTGCCACACTACCAACCCACTCACACAACCCCATCTTTCTCCATCCCCATCTCTCTACACCACAAACACCAACTCCATCTCTCACCCCTCCACCCACCCAAACCAACTCTCTACCCGCCACTCATCCACCCACCGAACCCATCTCTCTCCACTCCATCAACCCAACCACCCCTTCTCTCTACACTCCAACAGCCTACCAACCCACACACATCTATCTCCACACAACTAGCCCACCCCCATCTCTCTCCACACCACCCACACACACACATCTCTCTCCACCCCATACTCCCACCCCATCTCTTTCCACACCACCCACACCCCCACCCACCCACCCCTTCTCTCTACGCACCACACACCAACCCCCATCTCTCTCCACCCACCCCACCCTCCCACCCCATCTCTCTCAACCCCACCCTCCCACCCCCATCTCTCTCAACCCCACAAACACACCCAACAATCCCCATGTCTCTCCAACTCACCCCCGTCTCTCTCCTCACCACCAACCCCCATCCACCTCTCTCCACCCCACCAACCCACCCCCTCACACCCATCACTCTCCACCCACCCAAACACCCTCATCCCACACAACCATCCATCCCCATCGCTCTCCACCCCACCCACTCAGGTACCCCCATCACTCTCCACCCCACCCACCCCCATCGTTCTCAACCCCACACCCATCGCTCTTCAACACACCAAGCCCTTCCCGCACAGACCCACCCACCCACGCAGCCCCTTCTTGCTCGGACCCACCCACCCACACAGCCCCGTCCTGAACAGACCCACCCCCTTCACTCTCAGCCCTAGCCACACACATCCCAATCCCTCTCAGCCACACCCACCCACCCACCCACCGCCTACCCTCTCAACCCCACCCACCCACCCACACCCTTCCGTCTCAGCCACACCCACTCCCTTCCCTCGCAGCCCCACCCACCCACCCACCCCCTTCCCTCGCAGCCCCACCCACCCACCCACCCCCTTCTCTCTCAGCCCCACCCACCCACACCCTTCCCTCGCAGCCCCACCCACACAATGCCTTCCCTTTCAGACCAACCCACCTACACACCCCCTTCCCTCTCAACACCACCCACCCACCCACCCACCCCCTTCCCTCTAAGCCCCACCCACCCACCCATCCCCTTCTCTCTCAGCCCCACCCAACAAATCCCTTCCCTCTCAGCCCCACACACCCACCCCCTTCTCTCTCAGCCCCACCCACCCACCAATCCCCTTCTCTCTCAGCCCCACCCACCCACCCACCCCCTTCCCTCTCAGCCCCACCCACCCCCTTCCCTCTCAGCCCCACCCACCCCCTTCCCACTCAGCCCCACTCACCCACCCACCCCTTTCCCTCTCAGCCCCACCCACCCATCCATCCCCATCCCTCTCAGCCCCACCCATCCACCCCTTCGCTCTCAGCCCCACGCACCCACACACCCCTTCCCTATCAGCCCCACACACCCACCCACCCCTTCCATCTCAGCCCCACCCACCCACCCACACCCTTCCCTCTCAGCCCCACCCACCTACCCACCCTCTTCCGACTAGGCCCCACCCACCCAAACCCTTCCCCCTCATCCCCACCCACCCCTTTCCCTCTCAGCCCCACCCCTTTCACTCTGCCACACCCACCCACCCACCCCTTCCCTCTCAGCCCCACCCACCCACCCAGCCCCTTCCCTCTCAGCCCCAATCACTCACCCTTTTCCCACTTGCCCCACCCACCCACCCCCTTCCCTCTCAGCACCACCCACCCACCCCCTTCCCTCTCAGCCCCACCCACACAACCACTTCCCTCTCAGCCCCAATCACTCACCCTTTTCCCACTTGCCCCACCCACCCACCCATCCTCCCTCTTGCCACAGAACCACCCACCCACCCATCCCCTTCCCTCTCAGCCCCAACCACCCACCCACACACCCCCTCCCCTCTCAGCCCCACCCACCCACCCCCTTCCCTCTCAGCCCCACCCACCCAGCCACCCCATTCCCTCACAGCCCCACCCACCCACCAACCCCCTTCCCTCTCTTCCCCACCCACTCACCCACCCCCTTCCCTCTCAGCCCCACCCTTCAACCCTCCCCCTCCCCTCACAGCCTCACCCACCCACCCACCCATCCCCTCCCCACTCAGCATCAACCCACCCACCCAAACCACCTGTTGCCTTTCAAACACACCCTCTTTCATCTCACCCTTTCCATCTTACCCCCACCCACCCAACCCTTTCCCTCTCAGCCCCACCCACCCCCTTCGCTCTCAGCCCCACCCCCTTCCCTCTCAGCCCCACCCCTTCCCTCTCAGCCCCACACACCCACCCATCCCCTTCCCCTTCAGCCCCACCCACCCACCCACCCCTTTCTGTCTCAGCCCCACCCACCACCTTCCCTCTACAACCCACCCATCCACGCACCCCTTCCCTCTCCCCACCAACACACACCCACCACCTTCCCTCTACCCCTCGCACACCCAAAAACACAGTTCCCTCTCCCCCTCACCCACCTGCCCACCCAAATCCCTCCCCCACCACACAGCCCCCCTTGACTCTACCCCCCATGCACAGAGAGCCTTCCCTCTCAAACCCACCCACCAACCCACCCACCCAAACACCCTGTTGCTTCTCACACCCACCCTCTTCCATCTCACCCTTTCCATCTTACCCCCACCCACCCAACCCCTTCCCTCTCATACCTACCACCTTCGCTCTCACCCCCACGCACCCACCCCCTCCCCTCTCAGCCCCAACCACCCACCCACCCCCCTTCCCACTCAGCCCCACACACCCATCCACACACCCCCTTCTCTCTCAGCCCCACCCACTCACCCACCCCCTTCTCTCTCAGCTCCACACACCCTCCCACCTCCTTCACTCTCATCCCATCCCCCTTCCCTCTGAGCACCACCCACCCCCTTCCCTCTCAGCCCCACCCACCCACACCTTTCCCTCTCAGCCACAACCACTCACCCACCCACTTTCCACTCCACCCCACCCACCCACCCATCCCCTTCCCTCACAGCTCCACACACCGACTCAGTTCCTTCCCTCACAGCCAAACCCACCCACCCTTCCCCTTCCCTCACAGCCCCACCCACCCTCCCACCCTCTTCCCTCACAGCCCCACCCACTTCCCTCACAACACAAACCACCCACCCACGCCCTTCGCTCTCAGCCCCACCCAACCACCCACCCACCCATCAACCCCCTTCCCTCTCAGCCCCACCCACCCACCCAGCCCCTTCCCACTCAGACCCACACACCCACCCACCCTTTCCCTCTCAGCCCCAACAACTCACCCATCCCCTTCCATTTCAGCCCAACACACACCCTTCCCCCTCAGCCCCACCCACCCACCCCCTTCCCTCTCAGCCCCACCACCCACCCACCACCTACCCTCTCAGCCCCACCCACCCACCCACCACCTACCCTCTCAGCCCCACCCACCCACCCACCAGCTTCCCTCTCTTCACCACCCACCCACCCCCTTCCATCACATCCCTACCCACCCACCTACCCCTTCCCTCTCAGCCCCACCAACCCACCCACCCAAACACCCTGTTGCTTCTCACACCCACCCTCTTCCATCTCACCCTTTCCATCTTACCCCCACGCACCCAACCCCTTCCCTCTCATACCTACCACCTTCGCTCTCACCCACAAGCACCCACCCCCTCCCCTCTCAGCCCCAACCACCCACCCACCCCCTTCGATCTCAGCCCCACACACCCACCCACACACCCCCTTCCCTCTCAGCCCCACCCACCCACCCACCCCCTTCCCTCTTAGCCCCACAAACCCACCCATGCCCTTCTCTCTCAGCCACAACCACCCACCCACACACCCCTTTTTGTCTCAGCCCCACCCATGTACCCACCCCTTCACTCTCAGCCCCACGCACCCCCCCACCCCCTCCCCTCTCACCCCCACCCACCCAGCCACCCCCTCCCCTCTCAGCCACACCCACCCACCCATCCCTACCCCTCTCAGACTTACTGAGTGGGAAGGGGCGTTGTGGGTGGGTGGGTCTGAGAGGGAAGGGGCGGGGTGGGTGGGTGGGTGGGTGTGGCTGACATGGAATCAGCTCAATGGTTGGGGCTGCAAGATAAGGGGTGGGGTGGGTGGGTGGGTCTGAGAGGGAATGGGGTGGGGTGGGTGTGTGGGTCTGAAAGGGATGGGGTGGGGTGAGTGGGTGGGGCTGAGAGGGAAGGGGCGGGATGTCATGGGTGGGTCTCAGAGGGAAGGGGCGTGGTGGTTGGGTGGGGCTGAGAGCGAAGTGGCGGGGAGGGTGGGTGGGGCTGAGAGGGAAGGAGTGGGGTGGGTTTGTGGGCCTTAGAGGGAAGGGGTGGGGTGGGTGGGTGGGGCTCAGTGGGAAGAGGCTGGGAGGGTGGGTGGGGCTGAGAGGGAAGGGGCGGGTTGGGGGTGTGGGGATGAAGAAAGGGGCGGGGAGGGTGGGTGGGGCTGAGAGGGAAGGGGCGGGGAGTGTGGGTGGGGCTGAGAGGGAAGGGGCGGCGTGGTTGGGTGGGGCTGAGAGGGAAGGGGCGGGGAGTGTGGGTGGGGCTGAGTGGGAAGGGGCGGGGCTGAGAAGGATGGGGTGGCATGGGGGGGTGGGGCTGACAAGGAGGGGGCGCGATGTGATGGGTGGGTATCAGAGGGAAGGGGCGGTGTGGGTGGGTGGGATTTAGAGGGAAGGGGTGGGGTGGGTGCGTGGGGCTGAGTGGAAGAGGCAGGTGGGGTGGGTGGTTGGGGCTGATAGGGAAGGGGCTTGGTGGGTGGTTGGGTGGGTCTGAGAGGGAAGGGGCGGGGTGGGTCGGTGGGGCTGAGACGGAAGAGGTGGGTTGGCTGGGTGGGGTTGAGATGAAGGGGCGGTGTGGGTGTGTGGGGCTGAGAGAGAAGGGGTGGGGAGGGTTGGTCTGTCTGAGAATGACGGGCAGGGTGGGTGGGTGCGGCTTAGTAGGAAGAGGCAGGGTTGGTGGGTGTGTGGGGCTGAGAACGAAATGGCTGGTAGGGTGGGTGGGGCTGAGAGGGAAGGGGTGGGGTGGGTGGGTGGGTCTGAGAGGCAAGGGGCGGGTTGGGTGGGTGGGTCTGAGAGGGAAGGGGCGGGGTGTGTGGGTGGGTCTGAGAGGGAAGGGGCGGGGTGTGTGGGTGGGTCTGAGAGGGAAGGGGCGAGGTGGGTGGGTGGGGCAGAAAGGGAATGGGCGGGTTGTGTGGGTGGGGCTGAGAGGGAAGCGGCGAGGTGGGTGGGTGGGGCTGAGAGAAAAGATGTGGGGTAAGTGTGTGGGGCTGAGAGGGAAAGGGTGGGGTGGGTGGGTGGGTCTGAGAGGGTAGGTGCGGGGTGGGTGGGTGGGGTAAAGAGGGAAGGTGCGCGGTGGCTGGGTTGGGCTGAGAGCGAAGAGGCTGGGAGGATGGGTGGGGTTGAGGTGGAAGGGGCTTGGTGGGAGGGTGGGTGTGGCTGAGATGGAATCGTGTCAGTGGTTAGGGCTGCGAGGGAAGGGGTGGGGTGGGTGGGTGGGGATGAGAGGGAAGGTGCGGGTTGGGTGGGTGGGGCTGAGAGGGAAGGGACGCGGTGGTTGGGTGGCTCTGAGAGAGAAGGGGCGGGGTGGGTGGGTGTGTCTGAGAATGATGGGCAGGGTGGGTGGGTGCAGCTTAGTGGGAAGAAGCAGGGTGGGTGGTTGTGTGGGGCTGAAAGCGAAAGTGTGGGGTGGGTGGGTGGGGCTGAGAGGGAAGGGTCAGGGTGGGTGGGTGCGGCTTGGAGGGAAGGGTCAGGGTGGGTGGGTGCGGCTTAGAGGGAAGGGTCAGGGTGGGTGGGTGCGGCTTAGAGGGAAGGGGCAGGGTGGGAGGTCGGGGCTGAGAGGGAAGGGGCGGGGTGGGTGGGTGGGTCTGAGAGGGATGGGGCAGGGTGTCGTGGGTGGGTCTCAGAGGGAAGGGGCAGGGTGGGTGGGTGGCTCTGAGAGGGAAGGGGTGGTTTGGGTGGGTGGGGCTTCGAGGGAAGTTGCGGGGAGGGTGGGTGGGGCTGAGAGGGAAGGGGCGGGGTGTCATGGGTGGGTCTCAGATCGAAGGGGCGGGTTGCGTGGGTGGGTCTGAGAAAGTTGGGGCTGGGTGGGTGGGTGGGGCTTAGAGGGAAGGCATTGAGTGTGTGGGTGGGTCGTAGAGGGAACAGTTGGCGTGGGTTGGTGGGGCTAAGAGGGAAGGGATGGGGTTTGTGGGTGCGGCTGAGAGGGAAGGGGCGGGGTGGGTGGGTGGGTGTGGCTGACATGGAATCGGCTCAATGGTTGGGGCTGCAAGATAAGGGGTGGGGTGGGTGGGTGGGTCTGAGAGGGAAGGGGCGGGGAGGGTGGGTGGGTCTGAGAGGGAAGGGGCGGGGGGGTGGGTGGGGCTGAGAAGGTTGGGGCCGGGTGGGTGGGTGGGTGGGGCTTAGAGGGAAAGGAGGGAGAGTCAGTTGGGCCTGGAGGGAATGGGCGGGGTGGGTGGGTGGGGCTTAGAAGGAAGGGGTGGGGTGGGTGGATGGGATGAGAACGACGGTTCTGGGTGTGTGGGTGGAGCTGGGAGGGGATGAGCGGGGTGGGTGGGAGGGGCTGAGACGGAATGGGGTGGGGGATGTTTGGGGCTGATAGGGAAGGGGGTGAGTGGGTGGGTGGGGCTGAGAGGGAAGTGAGTGGGTGGGTGGGTTGGTGGGGCTGAGAGGGAAGGGGAGGTGTGGGTGGGTGGGTCTGAGAGGGAAGGGACGGGGAGGGTGGGTGGGTCTGAGAGGGAAGGGGAGGGGTGGGTGGGTGGGTCTGAGAGGGAAGGGGAGGTGTGGGTGGGTGGGTCTGAGAGGGAAGGGACGGGGAGGGTGGGTGGGTCTGAGAGGGAAGGGGAGGGGTGGGTGGGTGGGTCTGAGAGGGAAGGGACGGGGAGGGTGGGTGGGTCTGAGAGGGAAGGGGAGGGGTGGGTGGGTGGGTCTGAGAGGGAAGGGGTGGTGTGGTTGGGTGGGGCTGAGTGGGCAGGGGCGGCGTGGTTGGTTGGGGCTGACAGGGAAGTGGTGGGTGGGTTGTTCTGAGAGGGATGGGATGGTGTGGGAGGTTGGGGCTGAGAGGGAAGGGGTGGATGGGTGGGGCTGAGAGGGAAGGGGAGGTGTGGGTGGGTGGGTCTGAGAGGGAAGGGATGGGGAGGGTGGGTGGGTCTGAGAGGGAAGGGGAGGGGAGGGTGGGTGGGTCTGAGAGGGAAGGGGAGGGGTGGGTGGGTGGGTCTGAGAGGGAAGGGACGGGGAGGGTGGGTGGGTCTGAGAGGGAAGGGGAGGGGTGGGTGGGTGGGTCTGAGAGGGAAGGGGTGGTGTGGTTGGGTGGGGCTGAGTGGGAAGGGGCGGCGTGGTTGGTTGGGGCTGACAGGGAAGTGGTGGGTGGGTGGGTCTGAGAGGGATGGGATGGGGTGGGAGGTTGGGGCTGAGAGGGAAGGGGTGGGGTGGTTGGGTGGGGCTGAGTGGGAAGGGGCAGGCAGGGTGGGTGGGGCTGAGAGGGAAGAGGCGGGGTGGGTGGGCGGGTGGGGTTGTGAGGGGAGCGGGTGGGTGGGTGGGTGGGGCTGAAAGGGAAGGTGCTAGGTGGGTGGGGCTGAGACGGTTCGGGCTGTGAGGGGCTGGGTCGGTTGGTGGGTTGGGTTGAGCAGGAAGGGTTGGGGTGGGTGGGTGGGGCAGAGGGGTGGGGCGAGGTGGGTGGGAGGGGCTGAGAGGGAAGGAGTGCGGTGGGTGGGTGGGGCTGAGCAGGAAGGCGTGGGCTCGGTGTTTGGGTGGGGCGAAGAGGGAAAGGGCGGGGTGGTTGGGTGGGGCTGAGAGGGAAGGGGCAGGGTGGGTGGGTGGGGCTCATGGATGGGGCGAGGTGGGTGGGAGGGGCTGAGAGGGAAGCGGTGGGGGGGTGGGTGGGGCTGAGAGGGAAGATGTGAGGGGGTGGGTGGGGCTGAGAGGGAAGCGGTGAGGGGGTGGTTGGGTCTGAGTGGGAAGGGGTGGGTTGGGTGGGTTTGGCTGAGAGGGAAGAGGTGGGTGGGGTGGGTTGGTCTGAGAGGGAAGGTGCGGGGTGGATGGGTCTGAGAGGGAAGGAGCGGGGTGGTTGGGTGGGTCTGAGAGGGAAGGGGCGGGGTGGGTGGGTGGGTCTGAGGGAAGGGGCGGGGTGGGTTGGTGGGGCTGAGAAGGTTGGGGCTGAGTGTGTGGGTGGGTCTGAGAGGGAAGGGGCGGGGTGGGTGGGTGGGGCTAAGAAGGATGGGGCGGGGTATGTGGGAGGGGCTTAGAGTGAAGGGGCGGGGAGGGTGGGTGGGGCAGAGAGGGAAGGGGTGGTGAGGTTGGGTGGTGCTGAGAGGGAAGGGGCGGGGTGGTTTGGTGGGGCTTATAGGGTATGGGCGGGGTGGGTGGGTGAGGCTGAGAGGGAATGGGCGGGGTGTGTGTGTGGGCGGGGCTTAGAGGGCAGTGGCAGGGTGGGGCTTATAGGATAGGGGCGGGGTGGGTGGGAGTAGCAGAGAGGGAAGGTATGGGGTGGGTGGGTGGGGCTGAGAGGGAAGGGGCGGGCTGGGTGGGTGGGGCTTAGAGGTAGGGGTGGGGTGGGTGGGTGGTGCTTAGTGCGAAGAGCCTGGAAGGTTGGGTGGTGCTGAGAAAGAAGGGGCGGGGTTGGTGGGTGGGGCTGAGAGGGAAGAGTGGTGGTGGGTGGGTAGGGCTGAGAGGGATGGGATGGGGTGGGTGGGTGTGGCTGAGAGGGAAGGGGCATGGTCGGTTGGGGTGGCTGAGAGGAAAGCGGCGGGTTGAGTGGGTCGGGCTGGGATGGAAGTGGCGGTGTTGGTTGGTGGGTGGGGTTGAGAGGGAAGGGGCTGGTTGGGAGGGTCTGAGAGTGGCGGGGTGGTTTGGTGTGTGGGGCTGAGAGAGAAGGAGTGGGATGTGTGGGTGGGGCAGAGACGGAAGGGGCAGGGTGGGTGGGTGGTGCTGGGTTGGAAGAGGCGGTTTGGGTGGGTGTGGCTGAGAGGGAAGGGGCTGGTTGGTGGGGCTGAGGGGGGGGCGGGGTGGTTTGGTGGGTGGGGCTTAGAGGGTAGGGGCGGGGTCCATTGAAGGGGATGATAGGGAAGGGTTGGGGTGGGTGTGTGGGGCTGGGATGGAAGGTGCTGGTTGGGTGGATGGGGCTGAGAGGGGTGGGGCTGAGAAGGGAGGGGTGGGTTGGTGGGTGGGGCTGAGAGGGAAGGGGAGGGGTGGGTGAGTGGGGCTGAGATGGTTGGGGCTGGGTGGGTGGGTCTGAGAGGGAAGGTGCGTGTTGGCTGGTTGGGGTTGTGTGGGAAGGGGCGTGGTGGGTGGGTAGGTCTGAGAGGGAAGGGGCAGTGGGTGGATGGGTCTGAGAGGGAAGCGGGTGGGTGGGTGGTTCGGAGAGGGAAGGGCTGGGGTGTGTGGGTGGGGCTGAGAGGGAAGTGGCGGGGTCGGAGGGTGGGGCTGAGAGGGAAGAGGGGTGGTGGGTGGGTGGGGCTGAGAGGGAAGTGGCGGGGTGGGAGGGTGGGGCTGAGAGGGAAGTGGCGGGGTGGGAGGGTGGGGCTGAGAGGGAAGTGGCGGGGTGGGAGGGTGGGGCTGAGAGGGAAGTGGCGGGGTGGGAGGGTGGGGCTGAGAGGGAAGTGGCGGGGTGGGAGGGTGGGGCTGAGAGGGAAGTGGCGGGGTGGGAGGTTGGGGCTGAGAGGGATGTGGCGGGGTGGGTCAGTGTGTGGGGCTGAGTGGGAAGGGTCAGGGTGGGAGGGTGGGGCTTGGAGTGTAGGGGCGGGGTGGCTGGGTGTGGCTGAGACGGAAGATGCGGGTTGGCTGGGTGGAGCTGAGAGGGAAGAGGGGTGGTGGGTGGGTCAGGCTGAGAGGGATGGGATAGGGCGGGTGGGTGTGGCTGAGAGAGAAGTGGCGTGGTCAGTTGGTGGGGTTGAGAGGGAAGGGGCGGGTTGGGTGGGTCGGGCTGGGATGGAAGTGGTGGTGTGTGTTGGTGGGTGGGGTTGAGAGGGAAGGGGCTGTTTGGGTGGGTCTGAGAGGAGCAGGGTGGTTTGGTGGGTGGGGCTGAGAGAAAAGGAGTGGGGTGTGTGGGGGGGCAGAGAGGGAAGGGGCGGGGTGGATTGGTGTAGCTGGGTTGGAAGAGGCGGGTTGGGTGGGTGGGGCTGAGAGGGAAGGGCTGGGGTGTGTGGGTGGGGCTGAGAGGGAAGAGGAGGGGTGGGAGGGTGGGGCTGAGACGGAAGGGGCAGGGTGTGTGGGTGGGGCTGAGTGGGAAGAGGAGGGGTGGGTGGGTGGGGCTGAGAGGGAATGGGCTGGATGGACGGGTGGAGCTGAAAGTGGCGGGGTGTGTTGGTGGGTGGGGCTGAGAGGGAAGATGTGGGTTGGGTGGGTGGGGCTGAGAGGGAAGGGGTGGGGTGGGTGGGTGGGGCTGAGAGGGAAGGGGCGGGTTGGCTGGGTGGGTCTGAGAGGGAAGGGGGGGTGGGTGGTTGGGTCTGAGAGGGAAGGGGTGGGTGGGTGGGTCTGAGAGGGAAGGGGTGGTGGGTGGATGGGTCTGAGAGGGAAGGGGGTGTGTGGGTGGGTCTGAGAGGGAAGGGGCGGGTTCGGTTGGTGGGTCTGAGAGGGAAGGGGCGGGTTCGGTTGGTGGGTCTGAGAGGGAAGGGGCGGGGTGGGTTATTGTGTGGGGCTGAGAGGGAAGGGGCAGGGTGGGACGGTGTGTGTGAGAGGGAAGGGGTGGGGTGGGTGGGGCTGAGTGGGAAGAGCCTGGGAGGTTGGGTGGGTCTGAGAGGGGCTGGGTGGGGCTTAGAAGGAAGGTGCGGGGTGGGTGGGTGGGGCTGAGAGGAAAGGGTCGGGGTGGGTGGGTGGGGCTTGGAGGGTAGGGGCAGGGTGGGTGGGTGTGTCTGAGAGGGAAGGGGCGGGGTGGGTGTGTGTGTCTGAGAGGGAAGGGGCGGGGTGGGTGTGTGTGTCTGAGAGGGAAGGGGCGGGGTGGGTGGGTGGGGCTGAGAGGGAAGATGCGGGGTGGGTGTGTGGGGCTGAGAGGGAAGGGATGAGGTGGGTGGGTCGGGCTGAGTGGGAAGAGGTTGGGAGGGTGGTTTGGACTGAGAAGGAAGGGGCTTTTGGGTGAGTGGGGCTGAGTGGGAAGGGCCGGGGTTAGTAGGAAGGGGCTGAGAGGGATGGGGTGGCGTGGGTGGGTGGGGCTGACAGGAAGGGGCGGGGTGTCATGGGTGGGTATCAGAGGGAAGGGGCAGGATAGGTGGGTGGGTCTGAGAGGGAAGGGGCAGGGTGGGTGGGTGTGGCTGAGACGGAAGGGGCGTGGTGGGTGTGTGGGTCTGAAAGGGATGGGGCAGGGTGAGTGGATGGGGCTGAGAGGGAAGATGCGGGTTGGGTGGGTGGGGCTGAGAGGGAAGGGGTGGGGTGGGTGGGTGGGTCTGAGAGGGAAGGGGCGGGTTGGCTGGGTGGGTCTGAGAGGGAAGGGGGATGGGTGGTTGGGTCTGAGAGGGAAGGGGTGGGTGGGTGGGTCTGAGAGGGAAGGGGTGGTGGGTGGATGGGTCTGAGAGGGAAGGGGGTGTGTGGGTGGGTCTGAGAGTGAAGGGGCGGGTTCGGTTGGTGGGTCTGAGAGGGAAGGGGCGGGTTCGGTTGGTGGGGCTGAGAGGGAAGGGGCGGGGTGGGTTATTGTGTGGGGCTGAGAGGGAAGTGGTGGGGTGGGTGGGTGGGGCTTAGTGGGAAGAGCCTGGGAGGTTGGGTGGGTCTGAGAGGGGCTGGGTGGGGCTTAGAAGGAAGGTGCGGTGTGGGTGGGTGGGGCTTGGAGGGTAGGGGCGGGGTGGGTGGGTGTGTCTGAGAGGGAAGGGGTGGGGTGGGTGGGTGGGTCTGAGAGGGTAGGGGCCATGGGTGGATGGGTCTGCGAGGGAAGCGGTTGGTTGGGTGGGTCTGAGAGGGAAGGGATGGGGTGAGTGGGTGGGGCTGAGAGGGAAGGGGCGGGGTGGGAGGGTGGGGATGAGGAAGAAGGGGCGGGGTGGGTGTGTGGGGCTGAGAAGGTTGGGGCTGAGTGGGTGGGTGGGTCTCAGAGGGAAGGGGCGGGGTGGGTGGGTGGGTCTGAGGGTAGGAGTGGGGTGGTTTATGGGGCTGAGAGGGAAGGGGCGGAAAGGGTGGGTGGGGCTGAGAAGGTTGGGGCTGAGTGGGTGGGTGGGGCTGAGAGGGAAGGGGCGGGGTGTGTGGGTGGGGCTGAGAATGTTGGGGCTGAGTGGGTGGGTGGGTCTGAGAGGGAAGGGGCAGGGTGGGTGGGTTGTGCTTAGTGGGAATGGGCAGTGTGGATTGGTGGGGCTGAGTGGGAAGAGCCTGGGAGGTTGGGTGGGTCTGAGAGGGAAGGTGCGGGGTGGGTGGGTGGGTCTGAGAGAGAAGGTGCGGGGTGGGTGGCTGGGTCTGAGAAGGAAGCGGCGGGGTGGGTGGGTGGGTCTGAGGGTAGGAGCGGGGTGGTTGGGTGGGTCTGAGAGGGAAGGGGCGGGGTGGGTGGGTGGGTCCGAGAAGGAAGGGGCGGGGTGGGTGGGTGGGTCTGAGGGTAGGAGCGGGGTGGTTTATGGGGCTGAGAGGGAAGGGGCGGAAAGGGTAGGTGGGGCTGAGAAGTTTGGGACTGAGTGGGTGGGTGGGTCTGAGAGGGAAGGGGCGAGTGGTTGGATCGGTCTGAGAGGGAAGGGTCAGGGTGGGTGGGTTGTGCTTAGTGGGAATGGGCGGTGTGGATTGGTGGGGCTGAGTGGGAAGAGCCTGGGAGGTTGGGTGGGTCTGAGAGGGAAGTGCGGGGTGGGTGGGTCTGAGAGGGAAGGGGCGGGGTGTGTGGGTGGGTCTGAGAGGGTAGGAGCGGGGTGGTTGGGTGGGGCTGAGAGGGAAGGGGCAGAAAGGGTGGGTGGGGCTGAGAAGTTTGGGGCTGCGTGGGTGGTCGGGTCTGAGAGGGAAGGGGCGGGGTGGGTGGGTGGGGCTGAGAAGGTTGGGGCGGTGTAGCTGGTTGTGGCATAGAGGGTAGGGGCGGGGAGAGTGGGTTGGGCTGAGTGGGAAGGGGAGGGGAGGGTGGGTGGGGCTGAGAGGGAATGGGCGGGGAGGGTGGGTGGGTGGGGATTAGAGGGTAGTGGCATGGTGGGTGGGTGGGGTTAGAGGGTAGGGGCGGGGTGGGTGGGTGTGGCTGAGAGGGAAGGTATGGGGTGGGTGGGTGGGGCTGAGTAGAAAGAGGGTTGGTGGGTGGGTGGGGCTGAGAAGGAAGAGGGTTGGTGTTTGGGTGGGGCTGAGAAGGAAGAGGGTTGGTGGGTGGGTGTGGCTGAGAGGGATGGGATGGTGTGGGTGGGTGTGGCTGAGAGGGAAGGGGCGGGTTGGGTGGGTCGGGCTGGGATGGATGTGGTGGTGTGGGTGGGTGGGGTTGAGAGGGAAGGGGCTGTTTGGGTGGGTCTGAGAGGGGCAGGGTGGTTTCGTGGGTGGGGCTGAGAGAAAAGGAGTGGGGTGTGTGGGGGGGGCAGAGAGGGAAGGGGCAGGGTGGGTGGGTGGGGCTGAGAGGGAAGGGGCGGGGTGGATTGGTGGAGCTGGGTTGGAAGAGGCGGGTTGGGTGGGTGTGGCTGAGAGGGGCGGGGGGTTTTGGTGTGTGGGGCTGAGAGGGAAGGGACAGGGTGGGTGGGTGGGGCTGAGAGGGAAGAGGAGGGGTGGGTGGGTGGGTGGGGCTGAGAGGGAATGGGCTGGATGGATGGGTGGAGCTGAAAGTGGCGGGGGTTTGTTGGTGGGTGGGGCTGAGAGGGAAGGGTCGGGGTGAGTGTTTGGGGATTCGAGGAAAGGGGCGGTGTGGGTGGGTGTGGCTGAGAAGGAAGATGCGGGTTGGGTGGGTGGGGCTGAGAGGGAAGGGGTGGGGTGGGTAGGTGGGTCTGAGAGGGAAGGGGCGGGGTGGCTGGGTGAGTCTGAGAGGAAAGGGGGGTGGGTGGTTGGGTCTGAGAGGGAAGGGGTGGGTGGGTGGGTCTGAGAGGGAAGGGGTGGTGGGTGGATGGGTCTGAGAGGGAAGGGGGTGTGTGGGTGGGTCTGAGAGGGAAGGGGCGGATTCGGTTGGTGGGTCTGAGAGGGAAGGGGCGGGGTGGGTTATTGTGTGGGGCTGAGAGGCAAGGGGCAGGGTGGGAGGGTGTGTCTGAGAGGGAAGTGGCGGGGTGGGTGGGTGGGGCTGAGTGGGAAGAGCCTGGGAGGTTGGGTGGGTCTGAGAGGGGCTGGTTGGGGCTTAGAGGGAAGGTGCAGGGTGGGTGGGTGGGGCTTGGAGGGGAGGGGCGGGGTGGGTGGGTGTGTCTGAGAGGGAAGGGGTGGGGTGGGTGGGTGGGTCTGAGAGGGTAGGGGCCGTGGGTGGATGGGTCTGAGAGGGAAGGGGTTGGGTGGGTGGATCTGAGAGGGAAGGGGCGTGGTGGGTCAGTGTGTGGGACTGAGAAGGAAGGGGCAGAGTGTGTGGATGGGGCTGAGAGGGAAGCGGCAGGGTGTGTGGGTGGGGCTGAGAGGGAAGAGGAGGGCTGGATGGATGGGTGGGGCTGAGAGTGGCAGGGTCTGTTGGTGCGTGGGGCTGAGAGGGAAGGGGCGGGTTGGCTGGTTGGGGTTGAGAACGAAGGGGCGGAGCGCTTGGGTGGTTCTGAGAGGGAAGGGGTGGGATCGGTGGGTGGGTCTGAGAGGTAAGGGGCGAGTTGGGTGGGTGAGGCTGAGAGGGAAGGGGCGGGGTGGGTGGGTGGGTCTGAGAGGGAATGGGCGGGTTTTGTGGGTGGGTGGGGTTAGAGGGAAGGGTCAGGGTGGGTGGGTGGGGCTTGGAGGATACGTGTGGGGTGGGTGGGTGTGGCTGAGATGGAAGATGCGGGTTGGGTGGTTGGGTGGTTTTGAGAGGATAGGGTCCATGGGTGGATGGGTCTGAGATGGAAGGGGATGGGTGGGTGGTTCTGAGAGGGAAGTGGCGGGGAAGGTGTGTGGGGCTGAGAATGTTGGGGCTGAGTGGGTGGATCAGTCTGAGAGGGAAGGGGCAGGGTGGGTGGGTGGTGCTGAGTGGGAAGGGGCGGGATGGATGAGTGGTGCTGGGTTGGAAGTGGCGGGTTGGGTGGGTGTACCTGAGAGGGATGGGGCTGGTTGGGTGGGGCTGAGAGGGGCGGGGAAGGGTGGGTGTGTGGGGCTGAGAAGGTTGGGGCTGAGTGGGTGGGTGGGTCTGAGAGGGAAGGGGGAGTGGGTGGATCGGTCTGAGAGGGAAGGGGCTGGGTGGGTGGGTGGTGCTTAGTTGGAATGGGCGGTGTGGATGGGTGGGGCTGAGTGGGAAGAGCCTGGGAGGTTGTGCGGGGCTTAGAGGGAAGAGGCATGTTGGCTGGGAGGGTCTGAGCAGGAAGGGGGGAGTGGTTGGGTGGGTCTGAGAGGGAAGGGGTGGGGTGGATGGGTGGGTCCGAGAGGGAAGGGGCGGGGTGAGTGGGTGGGTCTGAGAGGGAAGGGGCGGGGTGGGTGGGTGGGTCTGAGGGTAGGAGCGGGGTGGTTTATGGGGCTGAGAGGGAAGGGGCGGAAAGGGTGGGTGGGGCTGAGAAGGTTGGGGCTGAGTGGGTGGGTGGGGCTGAGAGGGAAGGGGCGGGGTGGGTGTGTGGGGCTGAGAAGGTTGGGACTGAGTGGGTGGATGGTTCTGAGAGGGAAGGGGCGAGTGGGTGGATCGGTCTGAGACGGAAGGGTCAGGGTGGGTGTGTTGTGCTTAGTGGGAATGGGCGGTGTGGATTGGTGGGGCTGAGTGGGAAGAGCCTGGGAGGTTGGGTGGGTCTGAGAGGGAAGGTGCAGGGTGGATGGGGCTGAGAGGGAAGGGTCAGAAAGGGTGGGTGGGGCTGAGAAGTTTGGGGCTGAGTGGGTGGTCGGGTCTGAGAGGGAAGGGGCGGGGTGGGTGGGTGGGGCTGAGAAGGTTGGGTTGGGGTAGGTGGTTGTGGCTTAGAGGGTAGGGGCGGGGAGGGTGGGTTGGGCTGAGAGGGAAGGGGAGGGGAGGGTGGGTGGGTGGGGATTAGAGGGTAGTGGCGGGGTGGGTGGGTGGGGCTTAGAGGGTAGGGGCGGGGTGGGTGGGTGTGGCTGAGAGGGAAGGGGCGGTGTAGGTGGGTGGGGATTAGTGGGAAGGGGCAGTGTGGATGGGTGGGGTTGAGTGGGAAGAGCCTGGGAGGTGGGGTGGGTCTGAGAAGGAAGGGGCGGGGTTGGTGGGTGGGGTTGAGAGGTAAGAGTGGTGGTGGGTCGGTGGGGCTGAGAGGGATGGGATGGTGTGGGTGGGTGTGGCTGAGAGGGAAGTGGCGTAGTCGGTTGGTGGGTGGGGTTGAGAGGGAAGGTGCTGGTTATGTGGGGCTGCGAGGGGCGGGGTGGTTTGGTGGGTTGGGCTGAGAGAGAAGGAGTGGGGTGTGTGGGTGGGGCTGAGAGGGAAGGGGCGGGGTGGGTGGGTGGGGCTGAGAGGGAAGGGGCAGGGTGGGTGGGTGGGGCTGAGACGGAAGGGGCAGGGTGGGTGGGTGGGGCTGAGACGGAAGGGGCAGGGTGGGTGGGTGGGGCTGAGACGGAAGATGAGGGGTGGATGGGTGGTGCTGGGGTGGATGAGGCGGTTTGGGTTGATGAGGCTGAGAGGGGCGCGGCGGTATGGTGGGTGGGGCTGAGAGAGAAGGGGCGGGGTGGATGGGTGGTGCTAGGGTGGATGAAGCGGTTTGGGTGGGTCGGGCTGGGATGGAAGTGGCGTTGTGGGTTGGTGGGTAGTGTTGAGAGGGAAGGTGCTGGTTGGGTGGGGCTGAGAGGGGCGGGGTGGTTTGGTGGGTAGGGCTGAGAGAGAAGGGGTGTGGTGTGTGTTTGGGGCTGAGAGGGAAGGGGCAGAGTGGGTGGGTGGGGCTGAGATGGAAGGGGCATGGTGGGTGGGGCTGAGACGGAATGGGCTGGATGGATGGGTGGGGCTGAGAGTGGCGGGGTGTGTTGGTGGGTGGGGCTGAGAGGGAAGGAACGGGTTGGCTGGTTGGGGTTGAGAACGAAGGGGTGGAGTGTTGGGTGGGTCTGAGAGGGAAGGGTTGGGATGGGTGGGTGGGTCTGAGAGGTAAGGGGCGAGGTGGGTGGGTGAGGATGAGAAGGTTGGGGCTGTGTGGGTGGGTGGGTCTGAGAGGGAAGGGGCGGTGGGTGGGTGGGTCTGAGAGGGAAGGAGGTGGGTGGATGGGTCTGAGAAGGAAGGGATGGGGTGTGTGGTTGCGGCTGAGAGGGAAGGGGCGGGGTGGTTGGGTGGGGCTGAGAGGGAAGGGACGGGGTTGTGGGTGGGGCTGAGAAGGTTGGGGCTGAGTGGGTGGGTGGGTCTGAGAGGGAAGGGGGAGTGGGTGGATCGGTCTGAGATGGAAGGGGCGGGGTGGGTGGGTGGTGCTTAGTGGGAATGGGCGGTGTGGATGGGTGTGGCTGAGCGGGAAGAGCCTGGGAGGTTGGGTGGGGCTGAGAGGGGCTGTGTGGGGCTTAGAGGGAAGAGGCAAACTGGCTGGGAGGGTCTGAGAGGGAAGGGGCAGGGTGGGTGGGTCGGTCTGAGAGGGAATGGGATAGGGTGGGTTGGTGGGTCTGAGAGGGAAGGGGCGGGGTGGGTGGGTGGCTCTGAGGGAAGGGGTGGGGTGGTTGGGTGGGGCTGAGAGGGAAGGGATGGGGTGGGTGGGTAGGTCTGAGAGGGAAGGGGCGTGGTGGGTGGGTGGGGCTGAGAGGGAAGGTATGGGGTGGGTGGGTGGGGCTGAGACGCAAGGGGCAGGGTGGGTGGGTGGGTAGGGCTTAGAGGGAAGGGTCGGGGTCGGTGGGTGGGGCTTGGAGGGTAGGGGCAGGGTGGGAGGGTGGGTCTGAGAGGGAAGATGCGGGTTGGGTGGGTGGGTCTGAGAGGGAAGGGGTGGGGTGTGTGGGTGGATCTGAGAGTGAAAGGGCGGGGTGGGTGGGTCGGTCTGAGAGGGAATGGGTGGGGTCGGTTGGTGGGTCTGAGAGGGAAGCGATGGGGTGTGTGGGTGCAGCTGAGAGGGAAGTGGCGGGGTGAGTCATTGTGTGGGGCTGAGAGGGAAGGGGCAGGGTGGGTGGGTGGGTCTGAGAAGGAAGGGGTGGGATGGGTGGGTGGGTCTGGGAGGGAAGGTGCGGGGTGGCAGGGTCTGAGAGGGAAGGGGCGTGGTGGGTTGGTGGGTCTGAGAGGGAAGGGGAGGGGTGGGTGGGTAGGTCTGAGGGAAGGGGCGGGGTGGGTGGGTGGGCCTGAGAGGGAAGGTGCGGGGTGGCACGGTCTGAGAGTAAAGGGGCGCTGTAGGTGTGTGGGTCTGAGAGGGAAGGGGCGTGGGGGGTGGGTGGGTCTGAGAGGGAAGGGGAGGGGTGGGTGGGTAGGTCTGAGGGAAGGGGCGGGGTGGGTGGGTGGGCCTGAGAGGGAAGGTGCGGGGTGGCACGGTCTGAGAGGAAAGGGGCGCTGTGGGTGTGTGGGTCTGAGAGGGAAGGGGCGTGGGGGATGGGTGGGTCTGAGGGAAGGGGCGGGGTGGTCGGTTGGGGCTGATAGGGAAGGGGCAGAAAGGGTGGGTGGGGCTTAGAGGGAAGGGGCGGGGTGGGTGGGTGGGGCTGAGAAGCTTGGGGCGAGGTAGGTGGGTGTGGCTTAGAGGGAATGGGTGGGGAGGTGGGGTGGGTCTGAGAGGGAAGGGGTGGGGTGGGTGGGTGGGGCTGAGAGAGAAGTGGTGGGGTGGGTTGGTGGGGCTTAGAGGGAATGGGCGGGGTTGGTGGGTGGGGTTGAGAGGGAATGGGCGTGGTGGGTGGGTGGGTGGGGCTTAGAGGGTAGTGGCGGTGTGGGTGGTGCTTAGAGGGTAGGGGCGGGTTGGGTGGGTGGTGCTTAATGGGAAGGGGCGGTGTGGATGGGTGGGGCTGAGTTGGAAGAGCCTTGGAGGTTGGGTGGGGCTGAGAGGGGCGGGGTGGTTAGGTGGGTGGGGCTGAGAGAGAAGGGGTGTGGTGGGTGGGTGGGTCTGAGAGGGAAGGGCTGGGATGGGTGGGTGGGTGAGAGAGGGAAGGGGGAGTGGGTGGATAGGTCTGAGAGGGAAGGGGCGGTGTGGGTGGGTGGTGCTTAGTTGGAATGGGCGGTGTGGATGGGTGGGGCTGTGTGAGAAAAACCTGGGAGGTTGGGTGGGGCTGAGAGGGGCTGGGTGGGGCTTAGAGGGAAGAGGCAAACTGGCTGGGAGGGTCTAAGCGGGAAGGAGGGAGTGGTTGGGTGGGTCTGAGAGGGAAGGAGCAGTGTGGGTGGGTGGGGCTGAGAGGGAAGGGGTGGGGTGGGTGGGTGGGTCTGAGGGAAGGGGCGGGGTGGTTGGGTGGGGCTGAGAGGGAAGGGGTGGGGTGGGTGTGTGGGGCTGAGAAGGTTGGGGCTGAGTGGTTGGGTGAGGCTGAGAGGGAAGGGGCGTGGTGGGTGGGTGGGGCTGAGAGTGGCGCGGTGTTTTGGTGGGTGGGACTGAGAGGGAAGGGGCGGGTTGGCTGGTTGGGGTTGACAGCGAAGGGGCTGAGTGCTTGGGTGGGTCTGAGAGGTAAGGAGCGAGGTGGGTGGGTGAGGCTGAAAAGGTTGGGGCTGAGTGGGTTGGTGGGTCTGAGAATGAAGGGTGGGGTATGTGGGTGGTTGTGAGAAGGTTGGGTCTGTGTGGGTGGGTGGGTCTGAGAGGGAATGGGCGTGGTGTGTGGGTGGGTGGGGTTTAGAGGGAAGGGTCAGGGTGGGAGGGTGTGGCTTGGAGTGTAGGGGCGGGGTGGGTGGGTGTGGCTGAGACGGAAGATGCGGGTTGGCTGGGTGGAACTGAGAGGGAAGAGGGGTGGTGGGTGGGTCAGACTGAGAGGGATGGGATGGGGTGGGTGGGTGTGGCTGAGAGCGAAGTGGCTGGTTGGGTGGGTCGGGCTGGGATGGAAGTGGCGGTGTGGGTTGGTGGGTAGTGTTGAGAGGGAAGGTGCTGGTTGGGTGGGGCTGAGAGGGGCGGGGTGGTTTGGTGGGTGGGGCTGAGAGAGAAGGAGTGGGGTATGTGGGTGGGGCTGAGAGGGAAGGGGCAGGGTGGGTGGGTGGGGCTGAGACGGAAGAGGAGGGCTGGATGGATGGGTGGGGCTGAGAGTGGCGGGGTGTGTTGGTGTGTCGGGATGAGAGGGAAGGGATGGATTGGCTGGTTGGGGTTGAGAACGAAGTGGCGGAGTGCTTGGGTGGGTCTGAGAGGTAAGGGAGTAGGTGGGTGGGTGAGGATGAGAAGGTGGGGCTGAGTGGGTGGGTGGGGCTTTGAGGGAAGGGTCAGGGTGGGTGGGTGGGGCTGCGAGGGTAGGGCCGGGGTGGGTGGGTGTGGCTGCGAGTGAAGATGCTGGTTGGGTGGGTGGGGCTGAGAGGGAAGGGGCAGGGTGGGTGGGTGGGGCTGAGACGGAAGGGGAAGGGTGGGTGGGTTGGGCTGAGAGGGAATGGGCTGGCTGGATGGGTGGGGCTGAGAGTGGCGGGGTGTGTTGGTGGGTGGGTCTGAGAGGGAAGGGGCGGAGTGCTTGGGTGGGTCTGAGAGGTAAGGGGCGAGGTGCGTGGGTGAGGCTGAGAAGGTTGGGGCTAAGTGGGTTGGTGGCTCTGAGAGAGAAGGTTGGGGTATGTGTGTGGTTGTGAGAAGGTTGGGGCTGTGTGGGTGGGTGAGTCCGAGAGGGATTGGGCGGGGTGTGGTTGGGTGGGGTTTAGAGGGAAGGGTCGGTGTGGGTGTGTGTGGCTTCGAGGGTAGGGGCGGGGTGGGTGGGTGTGGCTAGGAGAGGGAAGATGCGGGTTGGCTGGGTGGGTGGGGCTGAGAGGGAAGGGGCGGTGGGTGGATGGGTCTGAGAGGGAAGGAGGTGGGTGGATGGGTCTGAGAAGGAAGGGATGGGGTGTGTGGTTGCGGCTGAGAGGGAAGTGGCCGGGTGTGTGGATGGGTCTGAGTGGGAAGGGGCGTGTGGGTGGGTCGGTCTGAGAGGGAATGGGCGGGGTTGGTTAGTGGGTCTGAGAGGGAAGGGGTGGGGTGGTTGGGTGGGGCTGAGAAGAAGGGGCGGGGTGGGTGGGTGGGGCTGAGAGAGAAGGGGCATGGTGTGTGGGTGGGGCTGAGACGGAAGGGGCAGGGTGGTTGGGTTGGGCTGAGAGGTAATGGGCGGGGTGGATGGGTGGGGCTGAGAGTGGTGGGGTGTGTTGGTGGGTGGGGCTGAAGGGAAGAGGCGGGTTGGCTGGTTGGGGTTGAGAACGAAGGGGCGGAGTGCTTGCGTGGGTCTGAGAGGTAAGGGGCGAGGTGTGTGGGTGAGGCTGAGAAGGTTGGGGCTGAGTGGGTGGGTGGGGCTGAGAGGGAATGGGCGGGGTGTGTGGGTTGGTGGGTCTTAGAGGGTAGGGGCTGGGTGGGTGGGTGTGGCTAAGAGAGGGAAAATGTGGGTTGGGTGGGTGGGGCTGAGAGGGAAGGGGCAGGTTGGGTGGGTGTGGCTGAGAGGGAAGATGCGGGTTGGGTGGGTGGGTGGGGTTGAGAGGGAATGGGCGGTGTGGGTGGGTGGGTCTGAGAGGGAAGGGGTGGGGGGGCTGGGTGGGTTGGTCAGAGAGGGAAGTGGCGGTGAGTGGATGGGTCTGAGAGGGAAGGGGGTGGGTGAATGGGTCTGAGAAGGAAGGGATGGAGTGTGTGGTTGCGGCTGAGAGGGAAGTGGCGGGGTGAGTCAGTGTGTGGGGCTGAGAGGGAAGCAGCCGGGTGGGAGGGTGGGTCTGAGAGGGAAGTGGCGGTGTGGGAGGGTGGGTCTGTGAGGGAAGGGGCAGGGTGGGTGTGTGGGTCTGAGAATGTTGGGGCTGAGTGGGTGGGTGGGTCTGAGAGGGAAGGGGGGAGTGGGTGGATCGGTCTGAGAGGGAAGGGGCGGCGTGGGTGGGTGGGGCTGAGTGGAAAGAGCCTGGGAGGTTGGGTGGGGCTGAGAGGGGCTGTGTGGGGCTTAGAGGGAAGGTGCGGGGTAGGTGGGTCTGAGAGGGAAGAGGCGGGGTGTGTGTGTGGGGCTGAGAAGGTTGGGGCTGAGTGGGTGGGTGGGTCTGAGAGGGAAGAGGCGTGGTGGGTGGCTTGGTTGAGAGGGAAGGGGCTGGGTGGGTGGGTGGTGCTTAGTGGGAATGGGCGGTGTGGATGGGTGGGGCTGTGAAGGTTGGGGCTGACTGGGTGGGTGGGTCTGAGAGGGAAGGTATGGTGTGGTTGGGTGGGGCTGAGACGGAAGGGGCAGTGTGGGTGGGTGGGGCTGAGAGGGAAGAGGATGGGTAGGTGGGTGGGTGGGGCTGAGAGGAAAGAGGAGGTCTGGATGGATGGGTGGGGCTGAGAGTGGCGGGGTGTGTTGGTGGGTGGGGCTGAGAGAGAAGGGGCGGGTTGGCTGGTTGAGGTTGAGAACGAAGGGCGGATTACTTGGGTGGGGCTGAGAGAGAAGGGTCAGGGTGGGTGGGGTGGTAGGGCTTAGAGGATAGGGGCGGGGTGCGTGGGAGTGGCTGAGAGGGTAGGTGCGGGATGGGTTGGTGGTGCTTAGTGTGACGGTGCGGTGTGGATGGGTGGGGCTGAGTGGAAAGAGCCTGGGAGGTTGGGTGGGGCTGAGAAGGAAGGTGCGGGGTTGGTGGGTGGGGCTGAGAGGGAAGAGGGGTGGTGGGTGGGTGGGGCTGAGAGGAATGGGATGGGGTATGTGGGTGTGGCTGAGAGGGAAGTGGCAAGGTCGGTTGGTGGGGCTGAGAGGGACGGGGGTGGTTTGGGTGGGTCGGGATGGGATGGAAGTGGCGGTGTGGGTTGGTGGGTGGGGATGAGAGGGAAGAGGCTGGTTGGGTGGGGCTGAGAGGGGTGGGGTGGGTGGGTGGGGCTGAGAGGGAAGGGGCGGTGGTGGATCGGTCTGAGAGGGAAGGGGCGGCGTGGGTGGGTGGGTCTGAGAGGGAAGGGGCGGTGGGTGGATGGGTCTGAGAGGGAAGGGGTTGGGTGGATGGGTCTGAGAAGGAAGGGATGGAGTGTGTGGTTGCGGCTGAGAGGGAAGTGGCGGGGTGAGTCAGTGTGTGGGGCTGAGAGGGAAGCGGCTGGGTGTGTGGATGGGTCTGAGAGGGAAGGGGCGGGGTTGGAGGGTGGGTCTGTGAGGGAAGGGGCAGGGTGGGTGTGTGGGGCTGAGAAGGTTGGGGCTGAGTGGGTGGGTGGGACTGAGTGGGAAGGGGGAGTGGGTGGATCGGTCTGAGAGGGAAGGGGCGGGGTGGGTGGGTGGGTTGTGGTGCTTAGTGGGAATGGGAGGTGTAGATGGGTGGGGCTGAGAGGGAAGAGGAGGTCTGGATGGATGGGTGGGGCTGAGAGTGGTGGGGTGTGTTGGTGGGTGGGGCAGAGAGTGAAGTGACGGGTTGGCAGGTTGGGGTTGAGAACGAAGGGGCGGAGTGCTTGGGTGGGTCTGAGAGGGAAGGGGTGGGATGGGTGGGTGGGTCTGAGAGGTAAGGGGCGGGGTGGAAGGGTGGGTCTGAAAGTGGCGGGGTGGTAGGGTGGGTCTGAGAGGGATGTGGCGGGGTGGGTGGTTGGGTCTGAGAGGGAAGAGGCAGTGTGGGTGTTTGGGGCTGAGAAGGTTGGGGCTGAGTGGGTGGATGGGTCTGAGAGGGAAGGGGGAGTGGGTGGATCGGTCTGAGAGGGAAGGGGCTGGGTGGGTGGGTGGTGCTTAGTGGGAATGGGCGGTGTGGATGGGTGGAGCTGATTGGGAAGACCCTGGGAGGTTGGGTGGGTCTGAGATGTGCTGGGTGTGTCTAAGAGGGAAGGTCCGTGGTGGGTGGGTCTGAGAGGGAAGGGGCGGGGTGGGTGGGTCGGTCTGAGAGGGAAGGGGCGGGGTGGTTGGGTGGGGCTGAGAGGGAAGGGATGGAGTGGGTGGGTGGGGCTGTGAAGGAAGGCGCTGGGTGGGTGGGTGGGTCTACGAGGGAAGGGGCGGGGTGGGTGGGTGGGTCTGAGAGGGAAGGGGCGGGGTGGGTGGGTGGGTCTGAGAGGGAAGGGGCGGGGTGGGTGGGTGGGGCTGAGATGGAAGGTATGGGGTGGATGGGTGGGGCTGATACGGAAGGGGCAGGGTGGGTGGGTGGGGATGAGTGGGAAGTTGAGGGGTAGGTGTGTGGGGCTGAGAGTGGCGGGGTGTGTTGGTGGGTGGGGCTGAGTGGGAAGGGGCGTGGTGGGTGTGTGGGGCTGAGAAGGGTGGGGCTGATTGGGTGGATCGGTCTGAGACGCTAGGGGCGGCGTGGGTGTCTTGTGCTTAGTGGGAATGGGAAGTGTGGATGGGTAGAGCTGAGTGGGAAGAGCCTGGGAGGTTGGGTGGGGCGGAGAGGGGCTGGGTGGGGCTTAGAGGGAAGAGGCATGTTGGCTGGGAGTGGCTGAGCGGGCAGGGGGGTTGTGGGTGGGTGGGGCTGAGAGGGAAGGGGCAGGGTGACAGGGTCTGAGAGGGAAGGGGCAGGGTTGGTGGGTGGGACTGAGAAGGAAGGGGCGGGGTGTTGGGTGGGTCTGAGGGAAGGGCGGGGGGTGGGTGGGTCTGAGAGGGAAGGTGCGGGGTGGCAGGGTCAGAGAGGGAAGGGGTGGGGTGGGTGGGTGGGGCTGAGAAGGTTGGGGCTGAGTGGGTGGTCGGGTCTGAGAGGGAAGGGGCGTGGTGGGTGGGTGGGGCTGAGAAGGTTGGGGCAGGGTAGGTGGTTGTGGCTTAGAGGGAAGGGGTGGGGAGGGTGGGTTGTGCTGAGAGGGAAGGGGCGGGGTGGGTGGGTGGGGCTGAGAGGCAATTGGTGGGGGGGGTGGGTGGGGCTTAGAGAGAATGGCTGGATGGATGGGTGGGGCTGAGAGCGAAGGGGCGGAGTGCTTGGGTGGGTCTGAGAGGGAAGGGTGGGGCTGTGTGAGTGGGTGGGGCTTAGTGGGAAGGGTCGGGGTGGGTGGGTGGGGCTGAGAGGGAAGATGCGGGTTGGGTGGGTGGGGCTGAGAGGGCAGGGGCAGGGTGGGTGGGAGGGGCTGAGCCGGAAGGGGCTGGATGGATGTGTGGGGCTGAGAGTGGTGGTTTGTGTTGGTGGGTGGGGCTGAGAAGGAAGGGGCGGGTTGGTTGGGTGGGTCTGAGAGGTAAGGGTTGAGGTGGGTGGGTGAGGCTGAGAAGGTTGGGGCTGAGTGGGTGGGTGGGTCTGAGGGGGAATGTTCGGGGTGCGTGGGTGGGTGTGGCTTAGAGGGAAGGGTCGGGGTGGGAGGGTGTGGCTGAGAGGTAAGGGGCAGGATGGGTGGGTGTGGCTGAGAGGGAAGCGGCGGGGTGGGTGGGTCTGGCTGAGAGGGAAGATGCGGGTTGGGTCGGTGGGGTTGAGAGGGAAGGGGCAGGGTGGGTGGGTGCGTCTGAGAGGGAAGGGCCGGGGTGGTTGGGTTGGTCCGAGAGGGATGTGCGTGGGTGGGTGGGTGTGTCTGAGAGGGAAGGGATGGGGTGTATGGTTGCGGCTGAGAGGGAAGGGGCGGGGTGGGAGGGTGGGTCTGAGAGGGAAGGGGCTGGGTGGGTCGGTGGTGCTTAGTGGGAATGGGCCGTGTGGATGGGTGGGGCTGAGTGGGAATAGCCTGGGAGGTTGGGTGGGGTTGAGAGGGGCTGTGTGGATCTTAGAGGGAAGGTGCAGGGTGGGTGGGTCTGAGAGGGAAGGGGCGGGGTGTGTGTGTGGGGCTGAGAAGTTTGGGGCTGATTGGGTGGGTGGGTCTGAGAGGGAAGGTGCGGGGTGGGTTGGTGGGTCTGAGAGGGAAGGGGCGGTGTGGGTGGGTGGGGCTGTGAAGGTTGGGGCTAAGTGGGTGGGTGGGTCTGAGAGGTAAGGTATGGTGTGGGTGGGTGGGGCTGAGACGGAAGGGGCAGTGTGGGTGGGTGGGGATGAGAGGGAAGAGGAGAGGTAGGTGGGTGGGTGGGGCTGAGAGGGAAGAGGTGGGCTGGATGGATGTGTGGGGCTGAGAGAGAAGGGGCGGGTTGGCTGGTTGGATTTGAGAGCAAAGGGTGGAGTGCTTGGGTGGGGCTGAGAGAGAAGGGTCAGTGTGGGTGGGTGGGGCTGAGAAGGAAGAGGAGGGGTGGATGGGTGGTGCTGGGTTGGAAGAGGCGGTTTGGGTGGTTGCGGCTGAGAGTGGCGCTGTGGTTTGGTGGGTGGGGCTGAGAGTAAAGGGGCAGGGTGGGTGGGTGGGGCTGAGACGGAAGAGGAGGTCTGGATGGATGGGTGGGGCTGAGTGGCAGGGTGTGTTGGTGGGTCGGGATGAGAGGGAAGGGACGGGTTGGCTGGTTGGGGTTGAGAACGAAGGGGCGGAGTGCTTGGGTGGGTCTGAGAGGGAAGGGTTGGGATGGGTGGGTGGGTCTGAGAGGTAAGGGGCGGGGTGGGAGGGTGGGTCTGAAAGTGGCGGGCTGGTAGGATGGGTCTGAGAGGGAAGTGGCGGGGAGGGTGGGTGGGTCGGAGAGGGAAGGGACAGGGTGGGTGTGTGGGGCTGAGAAGTTTGGGGCTGAGTGGGTGGGTGGGTCTGAGAGGGAAGGGGGAGTGGGTGGATCGGTCTGAGAGGGAAGGGGCTGGGTGGGTGGGTGGTGCTTAGTGGGAATGGGGTGTGTGGATGGGTGGGGCTGAGTGGGAAGAGCCTGGGAGGTTGGGTGGGTTTGAGAGGTGCTGGGTGTGTCTTAGAGGGAAGGTGCGGGGTGGGTGGGTCTGAGAGGGAAGGGGCGGGGAGTGTGGGTGGGTCTGAGGGAAGGGGCGGGGTGGTTGGGTGGGGCTGAGAGGGAAGGGGTGGGGTGGGTGTGTGGGGCTGAGAAGGTTGGGGCTGAGTGGGTGGGTGAGTCTGAGAGGGAAGAGGCGTGGTGGGTGGGTGGGGCTGAGAGGGAAGGTATGGGGTGGGTGGGTGGGTCTGAGATGGAAGGGGCTGGATGGATGTGTGGGGCTGAGAGTGGCGCGGTGTTTTGGTGGGTGGGGCTGAGAGGGAAGGGGCGGGTTGTCTGGTTGGGGTTGACAGCGAAGGGGCGGAGTGCTTGGGTGGTTGTGAGAGGGAAGGGGTGGGATGGGTGGGTCTGAGAGGTAAGGGGCGAGGTGGGTGGGTGAGGCTGAGAAGGTTGGGGCTGAGTGGGTGGGTGTGTCTGAGAATGAAGGGTGGGGTATGTGGGTGGTTGTGAGAAGGTTGGGTCTGTGTGGGTGGGTGGGTCAGAGTGAGAGGGATGGGATGGGGTGGGTGGGTTTGGCTGAGAGGGAAGTGGCGTAGTCGGTTGGTGGGGCTGAGAGGGAAGGGGCGGGTTGGGTGGGTCGGGCTGGGATGGAAGTGGCGGTGTGGGTTGGTGGGTAGTGTTGAGAGGGAAGGTGCTGGTTGGGTGGGGCTGAGAGGGGCAGGGTAGTTTGGTGGGTGGGGCTGAGAGAGAAGGAGTGGGGTATGTGGGTGGGGCTGAGAGGGAAGGGGCAGGGTGGATGGGTGGTGCTGGGTTGGAAGAGGCGGTTTGGGTGGGTGGGGCTGAGAGGGAAGGGGCATGGTGGGTGGGTGGGGCAGTGACGGAAGGGGCGGGGTGGGTTGGTGGGGTTGAGAGGGAGGAGGAGGGCTGGATGGATGTGTGGGGCTGAGAGTGGCGGGGTCTGTTGGTGGGTCGGGCTGAGAGGGAAGGGACGGGTTGGTTGGTTGGGGTTGAGAACGACAGGGCGGAGTGTTGGGTGGGTCTGAGAGGGAAGGGGCGAGGTGGGTGGGTGAGGATGAGAAGGTTGGGGCTGAGTGGGTGGGTGGGTCTGAGAGGGAAGGGTGGGGTGTGTGGGTGGGTGGGGCTTAGAGGGAAGGGTCGGGGTGGGTGGGTGGGGCTGCGAGGGTAGGGCCGGGGTGGGTGGGTGGGGCTGAGAGGGAAGAGGAGGGGTAGGTGGGTGGGTTGGGCTGAGAGGGAATGGGCTGGCTGGATGGGTGGGGCTGAGAGTGGCGGGGCGTTTTGGTGGGTGGGTCTGAGAGTGAAGGGGCGGGTTGGCTGGTTTTGGTTGAGATCGACGGGGCGGAGTGCTTGGGTGGGTCTGAGAGGGAAGGGTTGGGATGGGTGGGTGGGTCTGAGAGGTAAGGGGCGAGGTGTGTGGGTGAGGCTGAGAAGGTTGGGGCTGAGTGGGTGGGTGGGTCTGAAAGGGAAGGGTGGGGTATGTGGGTGGTTGTGAGAAGGTTGGGTCTGTGTGGGTGGGTGAGTCCGAGAGGGATTGGGCGGGGTGTGTGGGTGGGTGGGGTTTAGAGGGAAGGGTCGGTGTGGTTGTGTGTGGCTTCGAGGGTAGGGGCGGGGTGGGTGGGTGGGGCTGAGAGGGAATGGGCGGGGTGTGTGGGTTGGTTGGTCTTAGAGGGTAGGGGCGGGGTGGGTGGGTGTGGCTAAGGGAGGGAAAATGCGGGTTGGGTGGGTGGGGCTGAGAGGGAAGGGGCAGGTTGGGTGGGTGTGGCTGAGAGGGAAGATGCGGGTTGGCTGGTTGGTTGGGGTTGAGAGGGAAGGGGTGTGGTGGGTGGGTCTGAGAGGGAAGGGGCGGTGGGTGGATGGGTCTGAAAGGCAAGGGGGTGGGTGGATGGGTCTGAGAAGGAAGGGATGGGGTGTGTGGTTGCGGCTGAGAGGGAAGTGGCCGGGTGTGTGAATGGTTCTGAGAGGGAAGAGGCGGGGTGGGTGGGTGGGTCTGAGAGCGATGGTGCAGGGTGGGTGTGTGGGGCTGAGAAGGTTGGGGCTGAGTGGGTGGGTGGGTCTGAGAGGGAAGGGCGAGTGGGTGGATCGGTCTGAGATGGAAGGGGCGGGGTGGGTTGTGGTGATTAGTGAGAATGGGTGGTGTGGATGGGTGGGGCTGAGTGGGAAGAGCCTGGAAGGTTGGGTGGGGCTGAGAGGGAAGGTGCGGGGTGGGTGGGTCTGAGAGGGAAGGGTTGGGTGGGTGGCGCGGTCTGAGAGGGAAGGGGCTGGGTGGGTTGGTGGGTCTGAGAGGGAAGGGGCGGGGTGGGTGGGTGGGGCTGTGAAGGTTGGGGCTGACTGGGTGGGTGGGTCTGAGAGGGAAGGTATGGTGTGGGTGGCTGGGGGTGAGACGGAAGGGGAAGTGTGGGTGGGTGGGGCTGAGAGGGAAGAGGATGGGTAGGTGGGTGGGTGGGGCTGAGAGGAAAGAGGTGGGCTGGATGGATGTGTGGGGCTGAGAGTGGCGGGGTGTGTTGGTGGGTGGGGATGAGAGTGGCGGGTTGTGTTGGTGGTTGGGGCTGGGAAGGAAGGGGGGGGTTGGCTGGTTGGGGTTGAAAGCAAAGGGCGGAGTGCTTGGGTGGGGCTGAGAGAAAAGGGTCAGGGTGGGAGGGTGGGGCTGAGAGAAAAGGGTCAGGGTGGGAGGGTGGGGCTGAGAGAAAAGGGTCAGGGTGGGTGGGTGGGGCTGAGAGTGGCGGGGTGTGTTGGTGGATCGGGCTGAGAGGGAAGGGGCGGGTTGGCTGGTTGGGGTTGAGAACGAAGGGGCGGTGGGTGGATGGGTCTGAGAGGGAAGCGGTGGTGGGTGGGTGGGTCTCAGAGGGAAGGGATGGGGTGAGTCATTGTGTGGGGCTGAGAGGGAAGGGGCATGGTGGGTGTGTGGGGCTGAGAAGGGTGGGGCTGAGTGGGTGGATCGGTCTGAGACGCTAGGGGTGGTGTGGGTGGGTTGTGCTTAGTGGGAATGGGCGGTGTGGATGGGTAGAGCTGAGTGGGAAGAGCCTGGGAGGTTGGGTGGGGCTGAGAGGGGCTGGGTGGGGCTTAGAGGGAAGAGGCATGTTGTTTGGGAGGGTCTGAGCGGGCAGGGGTGTTGTGGGTCTGTGGGGCTGAGAGGGAAGGGGCGGGGTGGGTGGGTGGGGATGAGAAGGAAGTGGTGGCTTGGGTGGGTGGGTCTGAGAGGGAAGGGGCAGGGTAGGTGGATGGTTCTGAGCAGGAAGGGGTGGGGTGGGTCATTGGGTCTGAGAGGAAAGGGGCGTGGTTGGTCGTTGGGTCTGAGAGGGAAGGGGCGGGGTGTGTGGGTCGGTCTGAGGGAAGGGGCGGGGTGGGTGGGTGGGTCTGAGAGGGAAGGTGCAGGGTGGCAGGGTCAGAGAGGGAAGGGGCGTGGTGGTTGGGTGGGGCTGAGAGGGAAGGGGCGGAAAGGGTGGGTGGCGCTTAGAGGGAAGGTGTGGGGAGGGTGGGTGGTGCTGAGAGGGAAGGGGCGGGGTGGGTGGGTGTGTCTGAGAGGGAAGGGGCGGTGTGGCAGGGTCAGAGAGGGAAGGGGTGGGGAGGGTGGTTGGGTCTGAGAGGGAAGGGGCGGGGTGGGTGGGTGGCTGGGGCTGAGAGGCAATGGGTGGGGTGGGTGGGTGGGGCTTAGAGGGAAGGTGCGGGGTGGGTGGGTGCGGCTGAGAGGGAATGGGCTGGATGGATGTGTGGGGCTGAGAGTGGCGGGGTGTGTTGCTGGTTGGGGTTGAGAGCGAATGGGCGGAGTTCTTGGGTGGGTCTAAGAGGCAAGGGGCGGGGTGGGTGGGTGGCAATGAGGGAAGGGGTGGGGTGGTTGGCTGGGGCTGAGAAGGAAGGGATGGGGTGGGTGGGTGGGGCTGTGAAGGTTGGGTCTGAGTGGGTGGGTGGGGCTGAGAGGGAAGAGGAGGGGTAGGTGGGTGGGTGGGGCTGAGAGGGAATGGGCTGGATGGATGTATGGGGCTGAGAGTGGCGGGGTGTGTTGGTGGGTGGGGATGAGAGTGGTGGGGTGTTTTGGTGGGTGGGGATGAGAGTGGCGGGGTGTGTTGGTGGGTGGGGATGAGAGTGGCGGGGTGTGTTGGTGGGTGGGGCTGAGAGAGAAGGGGCGGGTTGGCTGGTTGGGGTTGAAAGCAAAGGGCGGAGTGCTTGGGTGGGGCTGAGAGAGAAGGGTCAGTGTGGGAGGGAGGGGCTGAGACGGAAGGCGCAGGGTGGGTGGGTGGGGCTGAGAGGGAAGAGGAGGTCTGGATGGATGGGTGGGGCTGAGTGGGAAGAGCCTGGGAGGTTGGGTGGGTCTTAGAGGGAAGGTGCAGGGTGGGTGGGTCTGAGAGGGAAGGGGCAGGGTGGGTGGGTCTGTGAGGGAAGGGGCGGGGTGTGTTGGTGGGTCTGAGAGGGAAGGGGCGGGGTGGGTGTTTGGGTCTGTGAGGGAAGGGGCAGGGTGTGTTGTTGGGTCTGAGTGGGTGGGTGGGGCTGAGAGGGAAGAGGAGGGGTAGGTGGGTGGGTGGGGCTGAGAGGGAATGGGCTGGATGGATGTGTGGGGCTGAGAGTGGTGGGGTGTGTTGGTGGGTGGGGCTGAGAGGGAAGGGGCGGGTTGGCAGTTTGAGGTTGAGAGCGAAGGGCGGAGTGCTTAGGTGGTTCTGAGATGGAAGGGGTGGGATGGGTGGGTGGGTCTGAGAGGGAAGGGGTGGGGTGGTTGGTTGGGGCTGAGAGGGAAGGGGCTGGGTGGGTTGGTGGGTCTGAAAGGGAAGTGTCGGGGTGGGTGTATGGGGCTGAGGGAAGGGGCGGGGTGGGTGTGTGGGGCAGAGAGTGAAGGGCAAAGTGGGTGGGTGGGTGGGGCTGAGAGGGAAGGGGTGGGGTGGGTGGGTGGGGCTGAGAGGGAAGGGGTAGGGTGGGTGTGTGGGTCTGAGAGGGATGGGGCAGGGTGTCGTGGGTGGGTCTCAGAGGGAAGGGGTGGGGTGGCTGGGTGGGGCTGAGAAGTTTGGGGCTGGGTGGATGGGTGGGTGGTGCTTAGTGGGAAGGTGGGGCTTAGAAGGAAGGGGCAGGGAGGGTGGGTGGGGCTGAGAGGGAAGGTGCTTGGTGGGTGGTTGGGTGGGTCTGAGAGGGATGGGGCGGTGTGGGTGGGTGGGGCTGAGAGGGAAGGGGTGGGGTGGGTGGGTGGGTCTGAGAGGGATGGGGCGGGGTGGGTGGGTGGGTCTGAGAGGATAGGGGAGGGGTGGGTGGGTGGGTCTGAGAGGGAAGGGGAAGTGTCGGTGGGTGAGGTTGAGAATCTTGGGGCTGTGTGGGTGTGTGGGTGGGGCTTAGAGGGAAGGGGCGGGGTGTGTGGGTGGGTCTGAGGGAAGAGGCGGGGAGGGTGGGTGGGTCTGAGAAGGAAGGAGCAGGGTGGGTGGGTGGGGCTGTGAAGTTTGGGGCTGGGTGGGTTGGTGGGTGGGGCTTAGTGGGAAGGTGGGGTGTGGGTGGGTGGGGCTTAGAAGGAAGGGGCGGGGTGGTGGGTGGGTCTGAGAGGGAAGTGGCAGGGTGGGTGGGTGGGGCTGAGTGGGAAAGGAGCTGGGTGGGTGGGTGGGGCTGATTGCGAAGGGGCGGGGTGGGTTGGTGGGGCTGAGAAGGTTGGGGCTGTGTGGGTGGGTGGGTGGGGCTTAGAGGGAAGGGGTGGGGTGGGTGGGTGGGGCTTAGAGGGAAGGGGCTGGGTGGAAGTGGCTGAGAAGGAAGGGGCGGGGTGGGTTGGTAGGTCTGAGAGGGAAGGCGCGGTGTGGGTGGGTGAGGCTGAGGGAAGGGGCGTGTTGTTTGGGTGGGGCAGAGAGGGAAGGGGTGTGGCGGGTGGGTGGGGCTGAGAGGGAAGGGGTGTGGCAGTTGGGTGGGTCTGAGAGGGAAGGGCTGGGGTGGGTGGGTGGGTCTGAGAGGGAAGGGTCAGGGTGGGTGGGTGGGGCTGAGAGGGAAGGGGCAGGGTGGGTGGGTGTGTGGGTATGAGAGGGAAGGGGCGGGGTGGGTGGGTGGATCTGAGAGTGATGGGGTGGGGTGGGTGGGTGGGGCTGAGAGGGAAGGGGCGGTGTAGGGGTTGGGGCTGAGTGGGAAGAGGCAGGTGGGGTGGGTGGTTGGGTCTGAGAGGGATGGGGCGGGGTGTCGTGGGTGGGTCTCAGAGGGAAGGGGTGGGGTGGGTGGGTGGGGCTGAGAGGGAAGGGGTGTGGTGGGTGTGTGGGTCTGAGAGGGATGGGGCGGGGTGTCATGGTTGGGTCTCAGAGGGAAGGGGTGGGGTGGGTGGGTGGGGCTGAGAGGGAAGGGGTGGGTGGTTGAGTGGTGATGAGAGGGAAGGGGCGGGGTGGTTGGGTGGTGATGAGAGGGAAGGGGCTGGGTGGTTGGGTGGGTCTGAGAGGGAAGGGGTGGGTGGTTGGGTGGTGATGAGAGGGAAGGGGCGGGGTGGTTGGGTGGGTCTGAGAGGGATGGGGCGGGGTTGGTGGGTGGGTCTGAGAGGGATGGGGCGGGGTGGGTGGGTGGGTCTGAGAGGGATGGGGCGGGGTTGGTGGGTGGGTCTGAGAGGGATGGGGCGGGGTGGGTGGGTGGGTCTGAGTGGAAGGGTCGGGGTGGGTGGGTGGGTCTGAGAGGGAAGGGGCGGGTTGGGTGGGTGGGTCTGAGAGGGAAGGGGCGGGTTGGGCGGATGTGTCTGAGAGTGATGGGGCGGGGTGGGTGGGTGGGTGGGGCTTAGAGGGAAGGGGCAGAGAGAGTGTGTGGGGCTGAGAGGGAAGGGGTGTGGCGGGTGGGTGGGGCAGATAGGTATGTGGCGGTGTGAGTGGGTGGGTCTGAGAGGGAAGGGGCTTGGTGGGTGGGTGGGGATGAGAGGGAAGGGGTGGGGTGGGTGGGTGGGGCTGAGAGGGAAGGGGCGGGGTGGGTGGGTGGGGCTGAGGGAAGGGGTGGGGTGGGTGGGTGGGGCTGAGAAGTTTGGGGCTGGGTGGTGCTTAGTGGGAAGGTGGGGGGTGGGTGGGTGGGGCTTAGAAGGAAGGGGCAGGGAGCGTGGGTGGGGCTGAGAGGGAAGGTGCTTGGTGGGTGGTTGGGTGGGTCTGAGGGGGATGGGGCGGTGGGGGTGGGTGGGTCTGTGAGGGAAGGGGCTGGGAGGGTGGGTGGGGCTGAGAGGGAAGGGGCAGGGTGGGTGGGTGGGGCTGAGAAGTTTGGGGCTGGGTGGGTGGGTGGGTGGGGTTAGTGGGAAGGTGGGGTGTGGGTGGGTGGGGCTTGGAAGGAAGGGGCGGGGTGGTGGGTGGGTCTGAGAGGGAAGTGGCAGGGTGGGTGGGTGGGGCTGAGTGGGAATGGTGCTGGGTGGGTGGGTGGGGCTGAGTGCGAAGGGGCGGGGTGGGTGGGTGGGGCTTAGAGGGAAGGGGCGGGGTGGGTGGGTTGGGCTGAGTGGCTAGAGGCTGGGTGGTTGGGTGGGGATGAGAGGGAAGGGGCGGGGTGGGTGGGTGGGTCTGAGAGGGAAGGGGCGGGGTGGGTGTTTGGGTCTGAGAGGGAAGGGTCAGGGTGGGTGGGTGGGGCTGAGAGGGAAGGGGCAGGGTGGGTGGGTGTGTGGGTATGAGAGGGAAGGGGCGGGGTGGGTGAGTGAATCTGAGAGTGATGGGGTGGGGTGGGTGGGTGGGGCTGAGTGGGAAGAGGCAGGTGGGGTGGGTGGTTGGGTCTGAGAGGGAAGGGGTGTGGTGGGTGTGTCGGTCTGAGAGGGATGGGGCGGGGTGTCGTGGGTGGGTCTCAGAGGGAAGGGGTGGGGTGGGTGGGTGGGGCTGAGAGGGAAGGGGTGGGTGGTTGGGTGGTGATGAGAGGGAAGGGGCGGTTTGGGCGGATGGGTCTGAGAGTGATGGGGCGGGGTGGGTGGGTGGGGCTGAGGGAAGGTGCGAGGTGGGTGGGTGGGTGGGGCTTAGAGGGAAGGGGTGGGGTGGGTGGGTGGGTGGGGTTTAGAGGGAAGGGGCAGAGAGAGTGTGTGGGGCTGAGAGGGAAGGGGTGTGGCGGGTGGGTGGGGCAAATAGGTATGGGGCGGTGTGAGTGGGTGGGTCTGAGAGGGAAGGGGCTTGGTGGGTGGTTGGGTGGGGATGAGAGGGAAGGGGCTTGGTGGGTGGGTGGGGCTGAGTGGCTAGAGGCTGGGAGGGTGGGTGGGGATGAGAGGGAAGGGCAGGGTGGGTGGGTGTGTGGGTATGAGAGGGAAGGGGCTGGGTGGGTGGGTGGGGCTGAGGGAAGGGGTGGAGTGGGTGGGGCTGAGGGAAGGGGCGGGGTGGGTGGGTGGGGCTGAGGGAACGGGCGGGGTGGGTGGGTGGGGCTGAGAGGGAAGGGGCAGGTGGGGTGGGTGATTGGGTCTGAGAGGGAAGGGGCAGGGTGTCATGGGTGGGTCTCAGAGGGAAGGGGTGGGGTGGGTGGGTGGGGCTGAGAAGGAAGGGGTGGGTGGTTGGGTGGGTCTGAGAGGGATGGGGCGGGGTGGGTGGGTCTGATAGGGATGGGGAGGTGGGTGGGTGGGTCTGAGAGGGATGGGGCGCTGTGGATGGATGGGTTTGTGAGGGATGGGGCGGGGTTGGTGGGTGGGTCTGAGAGGGATGGCCGAGGTGGGTGGGTGGGTCTGACAGGGAAGGCGCGGGGTGGGTGGGTGGGTCTGAGAGGGATGGTGCGGGGTGGGTGGGTGGGTCTGAGAGGGATGGCCGAGGTGGGTGGGTGGGTCTGAGAGGGATGGCGCGGGGTGTGTGGGTAGGTCTGAGAGGATAGGGGCGGGGTGGGTGGGTGGGGCTGAGAAGGTTGGGGTTCTGTGGGTGGGTGGTTGGGGCTTAGAGGGAAGGCGTGGTGTGGGTGGGTGGGGCTTAGCGGGAAGGGGTGGGGTGGGTGGGTGGGTCTGATAGGGAAGGGGCGGGTGGGTCGGTAGGTCTGAGAGGGAAGGGGAGATGTGGGTGGGTGGGTGGGGCTGAGAGGGAAGGGGCAGAGAGAGTGTGTGGGGCTGAGAGGGAAGGGGTGTGGCGGGTGGGTGGGGCAGATAGGGAAGGGGCGGTGTGAGTGGGTGGGTCTAAGGGGGAAGGGGTGGGGTGGGTAGGTGGGGCTGAGAGGGAAGAGGCAGGGAGGGTGGGTGGGGCTGAGAGGGAAGGTGCTTGGTGGGTGGTTGGGTGGTGATGAGAGGGAAGGGGCGGGGTGGGTGGGTGGGTATGAGAGGGAAGGGGCGGGTTAGGTGGGTGGGAATGAGAGTGATGGGGTGGGTTGGGTGGGTGGGGCTGAGGGTAGGGATGGGGTGTGTGGGTGGGGCTGAGTGGGAAGGGGCAGGGAGGGTGGGTGGGGCTGTGAGGGAAGGGGCGGGGTGCGTGGGTGTGGCTGAGAGGGAAGGGACAGGGTGGGTTGGTGGGTCTGAGAGGTAAAGGGCGGGTTGAGTGGGTGGGTCTCAGAGGGAAGGCGTGGTGTTGGTGGGTGGGTCTGAGAGGGATGGGGCGGGGTGGGTGGGTGGGGCTGAGAAGGATGGGGCCGGGTTAGTGGGTAGGTGGGGCTTAGAGCGAAGGGGTGGGGTGGTGGGTGGGGCTGAGTGGCTAGAGGCTGGGAAGGTGGGTGGGGCTTAGAGGGAAGGGGCTTGGTGGCTGGTTGGGTGGGGATGAGAGAGAAGGGGCGGGGTGCATGGGTGGGTCTGAGAGCGAAGGGTTGGGGTGGGTGGGTTGGGCTGAGTGGCTAGAGGCTGGGAGGGTGGGTGGGGCTCAGAGGGAAGGGGCTTGGTGGGTTGTTGGGTGGGGATGAGAGGGAAGGGGCTGGGTGGGTTGGTGGGTCTGAGAGGGAAAGGGCGGGTTGGGTGGGTGGGTCTGAGAGCGAAAGGGCGGGGTGGGTGGGTGGGGCTTAGAGGGAAGGGGCGGGGAGGGTGGGTGTGGCTGAGAGGAATGGGGTGAGGTGGGTGGGTGGGGCTGAGAGGGAAGGGGCGGAGTGGGTGGGTGGGGCTTAGAGCGAAGGGGTGGGGTGGGTGTGTGGGGCTTAGAGGGAAGGCACGGGGTGTGTGGGTGGGGCTTAGAGGGAACAGTTGGCGTGGGTGGGTGGGGCTTAGAGGGAAGGGATGGGATGGGTGGGGGTGAGTGGGAAGAGGCTGGGAGGGTGGGTGGGGCTGAGAGGGAAGGGGCTTTGTGGGTGGGTGGGGCTGAGAGGGAAGGGGCGGGGTGAGGGGGTGGGTCTGAGAGGGAAGGGGTGGGGTGGGTGTGTTGGGCTGAGTGGTTAGAGGCTGGGAGGGTGGGTGGGGCTGAGAGGGAAGGGGTGGGGTTGGTGGGTGGGTGGGTGGGGATGAGAGGGAAGAGGCGGGGTGAGTGGTGGGTCAGAGAGGGAAGGGGTGGGGTGGGTGGGTTGGGCTGAGTGGCTAGAGGCTGGGAGGGAGGGTGGGGCTGAGAGGGATGGGGCTTGGTGGGTGGTTGGGTGGGGATGAGTGGGAAGGGGCGGGGTGGGTGGGTGGGTCTGAGAGGGAAGGTGCGGAGTGGGTGGGTGAGGCAGAGGGAAGGGGCGAGGTGGGTGGGTGGGGTTGAGAGGGAAGAGGCTGGTTGGGTGGTTGGGTGGGGATGAGAGGGATGGGGCGGGTTGGGTGGGTGGGGCAGAGAGTGATGCGCAGGGTGGGTGGTTTCAGCTTAGAGGGAAGAGGCCAGGTGGGTGGGTGTGTGGGGCTGAGAGGGAAGGGGCGGGGTGGTTGGGTGGGGGTGAGAGGGAAGGGGCGGGGATGGTGGGTGAGGCTGAGAGCAAAGGGGCGGTGTGGGTGGGTGTGGCTGAGAAGGAAGAAGCGGGGTGGTTGGGTGGGGCTGAGAGGGAAGGGGCTGGGTGGGTGGTTGGGTGGTGCTGAGAGGGAAGGGGATTGGTGGTTGGGTGGGTGTGGCTGATATGGAATAGGCTCAGTGGTTGGGGCTGAGAGTGAAGGGCCGGGGTGGGTGGATGGGTCTGAGAGGGTAGGGTTGGGTTGGGTGGGTGGGTCTGAGAGTGATGGGGCGGTGTGGGTGGTTGGGGCTGAGAAAGTTGGGGCTGGGTGTGTGGATGGGGCTTAGAGGGTAGGGGTGGGGTGGGTGGCGTTGAGAGGGAAGGGGCAGAGTGGGTGGCTGGGTGGGGATTACAGGGAATCGTTTGGGTGGGTGGGTGGGTCTGAGAGGTAAGGGGCGGGGTGGGTGGGTGGTTGTGGCTGAGATGAAATCGTCTCAGTGGTTGGGGCTGCGAGGGAAGGGGTGGGATGTGTGGGTGGGGCTGAGAGGGAAGGAGCGGGGTGGGTGTGTGGGTCAGAGAGAGAGGTGGCGGGTTGGGTGGGTGGGGCTGAGAGGGAAGGGGCGGGTGGGCCTGAGAGGGAAGGGGCGGGTTGGGTGTGTGGGTCTGAGAGGGATGGGGCGGGGTGGATGGGTCGGTCTGAGAGGGAAGGTTGGGGCTGGGTGGGTGCGTGGGTGGGGTTTAGATGGAAGGGGTGGGGTGGGAGGGTGGGGCCTAGAGGGAAGAGTCTGGGAGGGTGGGTGGGGATGAGAGGGAAGGGACGCGGTGGTTGGGTGGGTCTGAGAGGGAAGTGGCAGGTTGGGTGGGTGGGTCTGAGAGTGACGGGCAGGGTGGGTGGGTGCGGCTTAGTGGGAAGAGGCAGGGTGGGTGGGTGTGTGGGGCTGAGAACGAAAGGGCTGGTAGGGTGGGTGGGTCTCAGAGGGAAGGGACGTGGTGGGTGGGTGGGGCTGAGATGGAAGGGGAGGTGTGGGTGGGTGGGGCTTAGAGGAAAGGGTTGGGGTGGGTTGGTGGGTCTGAGAGCGCTGGGGTGGGGTGGGTGGGTGGGGCTGAGAGGGAAGGGGCAGGGTGGGAAGGTAGGGCAGAGAGTGACGGGCAGGGTGGGTGGGTGCGGCTAAGAAGGAAGGGGCAGGGTCGGTGGGTGGGGCAGAGAGGAAAGGGGCGGGGTGGGTGGGTGGGTCTCAGAGGGAAAGGGCGGGGTGCTTGGGTGGATCTCAGAGGGAAGGGGTGGGGCGTCGTGGGTGGGTCTCAGAGGGAAGGGCTGGGGTGGGTGGGTGCGGCTTAGAGGGAAGGGGTGGTTGGGGTGGGTGGGGCTGAGAAGGATGGGGCTGGGTGGTTGCGTGGGTGGGGCTTGGAGGGAAGGGGCGGTGTGTCGAGGGTGGGTCTCAGAGGGAATAGGCGGAGTTGGTGGGTGGGTCTCTGAGAGGGAAGGGGTGGGGTGGGTGTGTGGGGCTGAGAGTGAAGGGGCTTGGTGGGTGGTTGGGGGGGATGAGAGGGAAGGGGCGGGATGCGTGGGTGGGGCTGAGAGTGACGGGCAGGGTGGGTGTGTGCGTCTTAGAGGGAAGGGGCAGGGTGGGTGCGTGGGGCTGGCTGGGAAGGGGCAGTGTGGGTGCGTGGGGCTGAGAGGGAAGGGGCGGGGTGGGTGGGTGGGGCTGAGAGGGAAGGGGTGGGGATGGTGGGTGGGGCTGAGAGGGAAGGGGCAGGGTGGGTGGGTGGGGCAGAGAGTGACGGGCAGGGTGGGTGGGTGCGGCTGAGTGGGGAGAGGCAGGTGGGTTGGGAGGCTGGGGCTGAGAGGGAAGGTGCGGAGTGTCGTGGGTGGGTCTCAGAGGGAAGGGGTGGGGAGGGTGGGTGGCTATGAGAGGGAAGGGGATGGGTGATTGGGTGAGGCTTAGAGGGAAGGGGCGGGGTGGGTGGGTGGGGCTTAGAGGGAAGGGGCGGTGTGGGTGGGTGGGGCTTAGAGGTAAGGGGTGGGGAGGGTGGGTGTGGCTGAGAGGGATGGGGTGAGGTGGGTGGGTGGGGCTGAGTGGGAAGGGGCGGGGTGGGTGGGTGGGGCTTAGAGGGATGGGGTGGGGTTGGTGTGTGGGGCTTAGAGGGAAGGCACGGGGCATGCGGGTGGGGCTTAGAGGGAACAGTTGGCGTTGGTGGGTGGGGCTTAGAGGGAAGGGATGGGATGGGTGGGGGTGAGTGGGAAGAGGCTGGGAGATTGGGTGAGGCTGAGATGGAAGGGGCTTTGTGGGTGGGTGGGTCTCAGAGGGAATGGGCGGGGTGAGTGGGTGCGTCTGAGAGGGAAGGGGTGGGTTGGGTGGGTGAGGCAGAGGGAAGGGGCGAGGTAGGTGGGTGGGGATGAGAGGGAAGGGGCTGGGTGGGTGGTTGGGTGGGGATGAGAGGGAAGGGGCGGGGTGGGTGGGTGTGTCTGAGAGGGAAGGGGCAGGTTGGGTGGGTGGGGCAGAGAGTGATGCGCAGGGTGGGTGGTTTCAGCTTAGAGGGAAGAGGCCGGGTGGGTGGGTGGGGGTGAGAGGGAAGGGGCGGGGTGGTTGGGTGGGGGTGAGAGGGAAGGGGCGGGGTGGGTGGGGGTGGTTGAGAGGGAAAGGGCGGGGTGGGTGGGTGGATGTGAGAGGGAAGGGGCTTGGTGGGTGGGTGGGTGTGGCTGAAATGGAATAGGCTCAGTGGTTGGGGCTGTGAGGGAAGGGGTGGGGTGGGTGGGTGGGGCTGAGAGTGAAGGGCCGGGGTGGGTGGATGGGGCTGAGAAGGAAGGGGCGGGGTGGGTGGGTCTGAGAGGGAAGGGGCAGGGTGGGTGGGTGGGGCTGAGAGTGAAGAGGCGGGGTGGGTGGGTGGGTCTGAGAGAGAAGGGGTGGGTTGGGTGGGTGGGTCTGAGAGGGAAGCGGCGGGGTGGGTGGATGGGTCTGAGAGGGTAGGGTCGGGTTGGGTGGGTGGGTCTGAGAGTGATGGGGCGGTGTGGGTGGGAGTGGCTGGGAGGAAAGGGGTGGGGTGGGTGGGTGGGGCTGAGAGGGAAGGGGCGGGTTGGGTGGGTGGGTCTGAGAGGGAAGCGGCGGGGTGGGTGGATGGGTCTGAGAGGGTAGGGTCGGGTTGGGTGGGTGGGTCTGAGAGTGATGGGGCGGTGTGGGTGGGAGTGGCTGGGAGGAAAGGGGTGGGGTGGGTGGGTGGGGCTGAGAGGGAAGGGGCGGGTTGGGTGGGTGGGGCTCTTAGGGAAGATGTGGGGTGAGTGGGTGGGGCTGAGAGGGAAGTGGAGGGGTTGGTGGGTGGGGCTGACAGGGAAGGGGCAGGGTGTGTGGGTGGGGCTGAGAATGAAGGGCCGGGGGGCTGGGTGGGGCTGAGAGGGAAGGGACGAGGTGGGTGGGTGGGGCAGAAAGGGAAGGGGCGGGGTGGATGGGTGGGGCTGAAAGGGAATTGGCGGGGTGGGTGGGGTTGAGAGGGAAGGGGCAGGGTGGGTGGGTGGTTGGGGATTTCAGGGAAGCGTTTGGGTGGGTGGGTGGGTCTGAGAGGTCAGGGGCGGGGTGGGTGGGTGGGGCTTAGAATGAAGTGGCTTGGTGGGTGGGTGGGTGGGGCTGAGAGGGAAGGGGCTTGGTGGGTTGGTGGGAGCGGCTGAGTGGGAAGTGGCTGGGAGGATGGGTGGGGCTGAGGGGGAGGGGGCTTGGTGGGAGGGTGGGTGTGGCTGAGATGGAAAATCATCTCAGTGGTTGGGAATGCGAGGGAAGGTGCGGGATGGGTGGGTGGGGCTGGGAGGTAAGCGGTGGGGTGGGTGGGTGGGGCTGTGGTGGAAGGGGTGTTGTGGGTGGATGGGGTTGAGAGTGAAGGGACGGGGTGGGTGGGTGGGTCAGAGAGAGAAGTGGCGGGTTGTGTGGGTGGGTCTGAGAGGGATGGGGCGGGGTGGATGGGTTGGTCTGAGAGGGAAGGTTGGGGCTGTTTGGGTGCGTGGGTGGGGTATAGAGGGAAGGGGTGGTGTGGGAGGGTGGGGCCTAGAGGGAAGAGTCTGGGAGGGTGGGTGGGGATGAGAGGAAAGGGACGCGGTGGTTGGGTGGGTCTGAGAGGGAAGTGGCAGGTTGGGTGGGTGGGTCTGAGAGTGACGTGCAGGGTGGGTGGGTGCGGCTTAGTGGGAAGAGGCAGGGTGGGTGGGTGTGTGGGGCTGAGTACGAAAGGGCTGGTAGGGTGGGTGGGTCTGAGAGGGAAGCGGCGGGGTGGGTGGATGGGTCTGAGAGGGTAGGGTCGGGTTGGGTGGGTGGGTCTGAGAGTGATGGGGCGGTGTGGGTGGGAGTGGCTGGGAGGAAAGGGGTGGGGTGGGTGGGTGGGGCTGAGAGGGAAGGGGCGGGTTGGGTGGGTGGGTCTGAGAGGGAAGCGGCGGGGTGGGTGGATGGGTCTGAGAGGGTAGGGTCGGGTTGGGTGGGTGGGTCTGAGAGTGATGGGGCGGTGTGGGTGGGAGTGGCTGGGAGGAAAGGGGTGGGGTGGGTGGGTGGGGCTGAGAGGGAAGGGGCGGGTTGGGTGGGTGGGGCTCTTAGGGAAGATGTGGGGTGAGTGGGTGGGGCTGAGAGGGAAGTGGAGGGGTTGGTGGGTGGGGCTGACAGGGAAGGGGCAGGGTGTGTGGGTGGGGCTGAGAATGAAGGGCCGGGGGGCTGGGTGGGGCTGAGAGGGAAGGGACGAGGTGGGTGGGTGGGGCAGAAAGGGAAGGGGCGGGGTGGATGGGTGGGGCTGAAAGGGAATTGGCGGGGTGGGTGGGGTTGAGAGGGAAGGGGCAGGGTGGGTGGGTGGTTGGGGATTTCAGGGAAGCGTTTGGGTGGGTGGGTGGGTCTGAGAGGTCAGGGGCGGGGTGGGTGGGTGGGGCTTAGAATGAAGTGGCTTGGTGGGTGGATGGGTTGGTCTGAGAGGGAAGGTTGGGGCTGTTTGGGTGCGTGGGTGGGGTATAGAGGGAAGGGGTGGTGTGGGAGGGTGGGGCCTAGAGGGAAGAGTCTGGGAGGGTGGGTGGGGATGAGAGGAAAGGGACGCGGTGGTTGGGTGGGTCTGAGAGGGAAGTGGCAGGTTGGGTGGGTGGGTCTGAGAGTGACGTGCAGGGTGGGTGGGTGCGGCTTAGTGGGAAGAGGCAGGGTGGGTGGGTGTGTGGGGCTGAGTACGAAAGGGCTGGTAGGGTGGGTGGGTCTCAGAGGGAAGGGGCGGGGTGTCGTGGGTGGGTCTCAGAGGGAAGGGCTGCGGTGGGTGGGTGCGGCTTAGAGGGAGGGGTGGTTGGGGTGGGTGGGGCTGAGAAGGATGGTGCTGGGTGGTTGCATGGGTGGGGCTTGGAGGGAAGGGGCGGTGTGTCGAGGGTGGGTCTCAGAGGGAAGAGGCGGAGTCGGTGGGTGGGGCTGAGAGGGAAGGGGCGGGGTGGGTGGGTGGGGCTGAGAGGGAAGGGGCGGCGTGGGTGGGTGAGGCTGAGAGGGAAGGGGCGGGGTTGGTGGGTGGGGCTGAGATGGAAGGGGAGGTGTGGGTGGGTGAGGCTGAGAGGGAAGGGGCGGGGTTGGTGGGTGGGGCTGAGATGGAAGGGGAGGTGTGGGTGAGTGGGTCTTAGAGGGAAGGGGTGGGGTGGGTGGGTGGGACTGAGAGTGAAGGGGCTGGGAGGGTGTGTGGGGCTGAGAGTGAAGGGGCTTGGTGGGTGGTTGGGGGCGGGATGAGAGGGAACGGGCGGGATGCGTTGGTGGGGCTGAGAGTGACAGGCAGGGTGGGTGTGTGCGTCTTAGAGGGAAGGGGCAGGGTGCGTGCGTGGGGCTGAGAGGGAAGGGGCGGGGTGGGTGCGTCGGGCTGAGAGGGACGAGTTGGGGAGTGTGGTTGGGACTTAGCGGGAAGGGTGGGGTGAGTGGTTGGGGCTTAGAGGGAAGTTGCGGGGTGGGTGGGTGGGGCTTAGAGGGATAGGGTGGGGTGGGGTGGGGTTGAAAGGGAAGGGGCGGGGAGGGTGGGTGGGGCTGAGAGGGAAGAGGTGGGGTGTGTGGGTGGGGCTGAGAGGGAAGGGGCGGGGTGGTTGGTTGGGGCTGAGTGGGAAGGGGCGGGGAGGGTGGGTGGGGCTGAGAGGGAAGGGCGGGGAGGGTGGGTGGGGCTGAGGGAAGTGGCGGGGTGTTTGGGTGGGGCTGAAAGTGACGGGCATGGTGGGTGGGGGTGTGGGGCAGTGAGCGAAAGGGCGGTGTGGGTGCGTGGGGCTGAGAAGGAAGGGGCAGGGTGGGTGGATGGGGCTTAGAGGGATGGGGTGGGGTTGGTGTGTGGGGCTTAGAGGGAAGGCACGGGGCATGCGGGTGGGGCTTAGAGGGAACAGTTGGCGTTGGTGGGTGGGGCTTAGAGGGAAGGGATGGGATGGGTGGGGTTGAGTGGGAAGAGGCTGGGAGAGTGGGTGAGGCTGAGATGGAAGGGGCTTTGTGCGTGGGTGGGTTTATGAGGGAAGAGGCGGGGTGAGTGGGTGCGTCTGAGAGGGAAGGGGTGGGGTGGGTGGGAGAGGCAGAGGGAAGGGGCGGGGTAGGTGGGTGGGGATGTGAGGGAAGGGGCTGGGTGGGTGGTTGGGTGGGGATGAGAGGGAAGGGGCGGGGTAGGTGGGTGAATCTGAGAGGGAAGGGGCGGGTTGGGTGGGTGGGGCAGAGAGTGATGCGCAGGGTGGGTGGTTTCAGCTTAGAGGGAAGAGGCCGGGTGGGTGGGTGGGGGTGAGAGGGAAGGGGCGGGGTGGTTGGGTGGGGGTGAGAGGGAAGGGGCGGGGTGGGTGGGGGTGGTTGAGAGGGAAAGGGCGGGGTGGGTGGGTGGATGTGAGAGGGAAGGGGCTTGGTGGGTGGGTGGGTGTGGCTGATATGGAATAGGCTCAGTGGTTGGGGCTGTGAGGGAAGGGGTGGGGTGGGTGGGTGGGGCTGAGAGTGAAGGTGCGGTGTGGGTGGATGGGGCTGAGAAGGAAGGGGCGGGGTGGGTGGGTCTGAGCGGGAAGGGGCAGGGTGGGTGGGTGGGGCTGAGAGTGAAGGGCCGGGTTGGGTGGGTGGGTCTGAGAGAGAAGCGGCGGGGTGGGTGGATGGGTCTGAGAGGGTAGGGTCGGGTTGGGTGGGTGGGTCTGAGAGTGATGGGGCGGTGTGGGTGGGAGTGGCTGGGAGGAAAGGGGTGGGGTGGGTGGGTGTGGCTGAGAGGGAAGGGGCGGGGTGGTGGGTGGGGCAGAAAGGGAAGGGGCGGGGTGGATGGGTGGGGCAGAAAGGGAAGGGGCGGGGTGGTTGGGTGGGGCTGAAAGGGAATTGGCGGGGTGGGTGGGGTTGAGAGGGAAGGGGCAGGGTGGGTGGGTGGTTGGGGATTTCAGGGAAGCGTTTGGGTGGGTGGGTGGGTCTGAGAGGTCAGGGGCGGGGTGGGTGGGTGGGGCTTAGAGGGAATGGGCTTGGTGGGTGGGTGGGTGGGGCTGAGAATGAAGGGGCTTGGTGGGTGGGTGGGTGGGGCTGAGAATGAAGGGGCTTGGTGGGTGGGTGGGTGGGGCTGAGAATGAAGGGGCTTGGTGGGTGGGTGGGTGGGGCTGAGAGGGAAGGGGCTTGGTGGGTTGGTGGGTGCGGCTGAGTGGGAAGTGGCTGGGAGGATGGGTGGGGCTGAGGGGGAGGGGGCTTGGTGGGAGGGTGGGTGTGGCTGAGATGGAATCATCTCAGTGGTTGGGACTGCGAGGGAAGGTGCGGGATGGGTGGGTGGGGCTGAGAGGTAAGCGGTGGGGTGGGTGGGTGGGGCTGTGGTGGAAGGGGTGGTGTGGGTGGGTGGGGTTGAGAGTGAAGGGGCGGGTTGGGTGGGTGGGGCTGAGAGGTAAGCGGTGGGGTGGGTGGGTGGGGCTGTGGTGGAAGGGGTGGGGTGGGTGGGTGGGGCTGAGAGGGAAGGGGTGGGGTGGGTGGGTGGGGCTGAGTGGGAAGGGGTGGGGTAGGTGTGAGGGTCTGAGAGGGAAGGGGCGGGTTGGGTGGGTGGGGCTGAGAGGGAAGGGGCGGGTTGGGTGTGTGGGTCTGAGAGGAATGGGGCGGGGTGGATGGGTCGGTCTGAGAGGGAAGGTTGGGGCTGGGTGGGTGCGTGGGTGGGGTTTAGAGGGAAGGGGTGGGGTGGGAGGGTGGGGCCTAGAGGGAAGGGTCTGGGAGGGTGAGTGGGGATGAGAGGAAAGGGACGCGGTGGTTGGGTGGGTCTGAGAGGGAAGTGGCAGGTTGGGTGGGTGGGTCTGAGAGTGACGTGCAGGGTGGGTGGGTGCGGATTAGTGGGAAGAGGCAGGGTGGGTGGGTGTGTGGGGCTGAGTACGAAAGGGCTGGTAGGGTTGGTGGTTCTCAGAGGGAAGGGACGGGGTGGGTGGGTGGGTCTCAGAGGGAAGGGGCGGGGTGGGTGGGTGGGTCTCAGAGGGAAGGGGCGGGGTGAGTGGGTGGGTCTCAGAGGGAAGGGGCGGGGTGTCGTGGGTGGGTCTGAGAGAGAAGGGCTGGGGTGGGTGGGTGCGGCTTAGAGGGAAGGGGTGGTTGGGGTGGGTGGGGCTGAGAAGGATGGGGCTGGGTGGTTGCGTGGGTGGGGCTTGGAGGGAAGTGGCGGTGTGTCGAGGGTGGGTCTCAGAGGGAAGAGGCGGAGTCGGTGGGTGGGGCTGGGAGGGAAGGGGCGGGGTTGGTGGGTGGGGCTGAGATGGAAGGGGAGGTGTGGGTGGGTGGGGCTTAGAGGGAAGGGGTGGGGTGGGTGGGTGGGGCTGAGAGTGAAGGGGCTGGGAGGGTGGGTGGGGCTGAGAGGGAAGAGGTGGGTTGTGTGGGTGGGGCTGAGAGGGAAGGGGCGGGGTGGTTGGTTGGGGCTGAGAGGGAAGGGGCGGGGAGGGTGGGTGGGGCTGAGAGGGAAGGGCGGTGAGGGTGGGTGGGGCTGAGGGAAGTGGCGGGGTGGTTGGGTGGGGCTGAGAGTGACGGGCATGGTGGGTGGGGGTGTGGGGCTGAGAGCGAAAGGGCGGTGTGGGTGCGTGGGGCTGAGAAGGAAGGGGCAGGGTGGGTGGATGGGGCTTATAGGGAAGTGGTGGGGTGGGTGTGGCTTAGAGGGAAGGTGTGTGGTGGGTGGGTGGGGCTTAGAGGGAATGGGTGGGGTGTGTGGGTGGTGCTGAGTGCGAAGAAGCTGAGTGGTTAGAGGCTGGGAGGGTGGGTGGGGCTGAGAGGGAAGGGATGGGGTTGGTGGGTGGGTGGGTGGGGATGAGAGGGAAGGGGCGGGGTTAGTGGTGGGTCAGAGAGGGAAGGGGTGGGGTGGGTGGGTTGGGCTGAGTGGCTAGAGGCTGGGAGGGAGGGTGGGGCTGAGAGGGAAGGGGCTTGGTGGGTGGTTGGGTGGGGATGAGTGGGAAGGGGCGGGGTGGGTGGGTGGGTCTGAGAGGGAAGGTGCGGAGTGGGTGGGTGAGGCAGAGGGAAGGGGCGAGGTGGGTGGGTGGGGTTGAGAGGGAAGAGGCTGGTTGGGTGGTTGGGTGGGGATGAGAGGGAAGGGGCGGGTTGGGTGGGTGGGGCAGAGAGTGATGCGCAGGGTGGGTGGTTTCAGCTTAGAGGGAAGAGGCCAGGTGGGTGGGTGTGTGGGGCTGAGAGGGAAGGGGCGGGGTGGTTGGGTGGGGGTGAGAGGGAAGGGGCGGGGATGGTGGGTGAGGCTGAGAGCAAAGGGGCGGTGTGTGTGGGTGCGGCTGAGAAGGAAGAAGCGGGGTGGTTGGGTGGTGCTGAGAGGGAAGGGGATTGGTGGGTGGGTGGGTGTGGCTGATATGGAATAGGCTCAGTGGTTGGGGCTGAGAGTGAAGGGCCGGGGTGGGTGGATGGGTCTGAGAGGGTAGGGTTGGGTTGGGTGGGTGGGTCTGAGAGTGATGGGGCGGTGTGGGTGGTTGGGGCTGAGAAAGTTGGGGCTGGGTGTGTGGATGGGGCTTAGAGGGTAGGGGTGGGGTGGGTGGCGTTGAGAGGGAAGGGGCAGAGTGGGTGGCTGGGTGGGGATTACAGGGAATCGTTTGGGTGGGTGGGTGGGTCTGAGAGGTAAGGGGCGGGGTGGGTGGGTGGTTGTGGCTGAGATGAAATCGTCTCAGTGGTTGGGGCTGCGAGGGAAGGGGTGGGATGTGTGGGTGGGGCTGAGAGGGAAGGAGCGGGGTGGGTGTGTGGGTCAGAGAGAGAGGTGGCGGGTTGGGTGGGTGGGGCTGAGAGGGAAGGGGCGGGTGGGCCTGAGAGGGAAGGGGCGGGTTGGGTGTGTGGGTCTGAGAGGGATGGGGCGGGGTGGATGGGTCGGTCTGAGAGGGAAGGTTGGGGCTGGGTGGGTGCGTGGGTGGGGTTTAGAGGGAAGGGGTGGGGTGGGAGGGTGGGGCCTAGAGGGAAGGGTCTGGGAGGGTGGGTGGGATGAGAGGGAAGGGACGCGGTGGTTGGGTGGGTCTGAGAGGGAAGTGGCAGGTTGGGTGGGTGGGTCTGAGAGTGACGGGCAGGGTGGGTGGGTGCGGATTAGTGGGAAGAGGCAGGGTGGGTGGGTGTGTGGGGCTGAGTACGAAAGGGCTGGTAGGGTGGGTGGGTCTCAGAGGGAAGGGACGGGGTGGGTGGGTGGGTCTCAGAGGGAAGGGGCGGGGTGGGTGGGTGGGTCTCAGAGGGAAGGGGCGGGGTGGGTGGGTGGGTCTCAGAGGGAAGGGGCGGGGTGGGTGGGTGGGTCTCAGAGGGAAGGGGCGGGGTGTCGTGGGTGGGTCTCAGAGGGAAGGGCTGGGGTGGTTGGGTGCGGCTTAGAGGGAATGGGTGGTTGGGGTGGGTGGGCCTGAGAAGGATGGGGCTGGGTGGTTGCGTGGGTGGGGCTTGGAGGGAAGTGGCGGTGTGTCGAGGGTGGGTCTCAGAGGGAAGAGGCGGAGTTGGTGGGTGGGGCTGAGAGGGAAGGGGCGGAGTGTTTGGTTGGGGCTGAGAGAGGAGAGGCGGGGTGGGTGGGTGGGGCTGAGAGGGAAGGGGCGGAGTGTTTGGTTGGGGCTGAGAAAGGAGAGGCGGGGTGGGTGGGTGGGGCTGAGATGGAAGGGGAGGTGTGGGTGGGTGGGGCTTAGAGGGAAGGGGTGGGGTGGGTGGGTGGGGCTGAGAGTGAAGGGGCGGGGAGGGTGGGTGGGGCTGAGAGGGAAGAGGTGGGTTGTGTGGGTGGGGCTGAGAGGGAAGGGGCGGGGTGGTTGGTTGGGGCTGAGAGGGAAGGGCGGGGAGGGTGGGTGGGGCTGAGAGGGAAGGGCGGGGAGGGTGGGTGGGGCTGAGGGAAGTGGCGGGGTGGTTGGGTGGGGCTGAGAGTGACGGGCATGGTGGGTGGGGGTGTGGGGCTGAGAGCGAAAGGGCGGGGTGGGTGCGTGGGGCTGAGAAGGAAGGGGCAGGGTGGGTGGATGGGGCTTATAGGGAAGTGGTGGGGTGGGTGGGTGTGGCTTAGAGGGAAGGTGTGTGGTGGGTGGGTGGGGCTTAGAGGGAATGGGTGGGGTGTGTGGGTGGTGCTGAGTGCGAAGAAGCATGGAGGGTGGGTGGGGCTGAGAGGGAAGGGGCGGAGTGTTTGGTTGGGGCTGAGAGAGGAGAGGCGGGGTGGGTGGGTGGGGCTGAGAGGGAAGGGGCGGAGTGTTTGGTTGGGGCTGAGAGAGGAGAGGCGGGGTGGGTGGGTGGGTGGGGCTGAGAGGGGAGGGGCCGGGAGGGTAGGTGGGGTTGAGAGGGAAGGGGCGGGGTGGGTGGGTGGGGTTGAGAGGGAAGGGGCGGGGTGGGTGGGTGGGGTTGAGAGGGAAGGGGCGGGGTGGGTGGGTGGGGCAGAGAGCGAAGGGGCGGAGTGTTTGGTTGGGGCTGAGAGGGGAGGGGCGGAGTGGGTGGGTGGGTCTGGGAGGGAAGGGGCGGTGTGGGTTAATGGGGCTGAGAGGTAAGGGGCGGGGTGGGTGGGTGGGGCTGAGGGAAGGGGCGAGGTGGGTGGGTGGGGCAGAAAGGGAAGGGGTGGGTTGTGTGGGTGGGGCTGAGACGGAAGAGGCGAAGTGGGTGGGTGGGGTTGAGAGGGAAGGTGCGGGGTGGTTGAGTGGGGCTGAGAGGGATGGGGCGGGGTGTCGTGGGTGGATCCCAGAGGGATTGGGCGGGGTTGGTGGGTGGTTCTGACCGGGAAGGGGCGGGGTGGTTGGGTGGGAGTGAGAGGGAAGGGGCGGTTTGGGTGTGTGAGGCTGAGGGAAGTGGCGGGGTGGGTGGGTGTGTGCGTCTTAGAGGGAAGGGGCAGGGTGGGTGGGGGTGTGGGGCTGAGAGTGAAAGGGCGGGGTGGGTGCATGGGGCTGAGAAGGAAGGGGCGGGTTGGGTGGGTGTGGGTGGCTGAGATGGATTCGGCTCAGTGGTTGGGGCTGCGAGGGAAGGGGTGGGTGGGGCTGAGAGTGAAGGGGTGGGGTGGTTGGGTGGGGCTGAGTGGGAAGGGGCGGGGTGGGTGGGTGGTGCCGAGAGGGACGGGGCGGGGAGGGTGGGTGGTGCTGGTGGGAAGAGGTGGGATGTGTGGGTGGGGCAGAGAGGGAAGGGGTGGGTTGGGTGGGTGGGTCTAAGAGGGAAGGTTTGGGGTGGATGGGTGGGGCTGAGAAGGTTGGTGCTGGGTGGGTGCATGGGTGGGCCTTAGAGGGAAGGGGCAGGGATTGTGGGTGTAGTTGAGAGGAATGGGGCGAGGTGGGTGGGTGGGTCTGAGAGGGAAGGGGCGGGGTGTCGTGGGTTGGTCTCAGAGGGAAGGGGCGGGGTCGGTGGATGTGTCTCAGAGGGAAGGGGCGGGTTGGGTGGGTGGGTCTGAGAGGGAAGGGGTGGGGTGTGTGGGTGGGTCTGAGAAAGTTGGGACTGGGTGGGTGGGTGGGGCTTAGAAAGAAGGCAAGGGGTGGGTGGGTGGGGCTTAGAGGGAAGGGGCGGGGTGGGTGGGTGGGGCTTAGAGGGAAGGGGCGGGGAGGGTGGGTGGGGCTGTGAGGGAAGGGGCAGGGTGGGTGGGTGGGGCTGAGAGTGACGGGCAGGGTGGGTGGGTGGGGCTTAGAGGGAAGGGGGGAGAGTGGGTGGGGCGTAGAGGGAATGGGCAGGGTGGGTGGGTGGGGCTGAGAGTGACGGGCAGAGTGGGTGGGTGGGGCTTAGAGGGAAGGGGGGCAGAGTGGGTGGGGCGTAGAGGGAATGGGCGGGGTGGGTGGTTGGTGCTTTGTATGAAGGGGCGTGGTGGGTGGGTGGGGCTGAGAATGACGGTTCTGGGTGGGTGGGTGGAGCTGGGAGGGGATGAGCGGTGTGGGTGGGAGGGGCTGAGAGGGAAGGGGGTGGTTGGGTGGGTGGGGCTGAGAGGGAAGGGGTGAGTGGGTGGGTGTGGCTGAGAGGGAAGGGGTGGGTTGGTTGGGTTGGTGGGGCTGAGAGGGAAGGGGAGTGGTGCGTGAGTGGGTCTGAGAGGGAAGGTGCAGGGGGGGTGGGTGGGTCTGAGAGGGAAGGTGCGGGGGGGGGGGGGGGTCTGAGAGGGAAGGGGTGAGTGGGTGGGTGTGTCTGAGAGGGAAGGGGATGGATGGGTGGGAGGGTGGGTCTGAGAGGGAAGGGGCGGGGTGCGTGCTTGGGTCTGAGAGGGAAGGGGAAGGGTGGGTGGGTCTGAGAGTGAAGGGGCTTTGTGGGTGGGTGGGTCTGAGAGGGAAGGGGTGGGGTGGGTGCGTGGGGCTGAGAAGGAAGGGGCAGGGTGGGTGGGTGGGGCTGAGAGTGATGGGCAGGGTGGGTGGGTGCGGCTTAGAGGGAAGGGGCAGGGTGGGTGGGTGGGGCTGTGGGGAGGGGCAGGTGGGGTGGGAGGTTGGGGCTTAGAGGGAAGGGGCGGGGAGGGTGGGTGGGGCTGAGAGGGTAGGGGCGGGGTGGGTGGGTGGGTCTGAGAGGGAAGGGGCGGTGTGTCATGGGTGGGTCTCAGAGGGAAGGGGCGGGGTGGGTGGGTGGCTCTGAGAGGGAAGGGGCGGGGTCTTTGGGTGAGGCTGAGAGGGAAGGGGCTGGGTGGCTGGGTGACGCTTAGGGGGAAGGGGTGGGGTGGGGTGGTGGGGCTTAGAGGGGTTGTTTGGGTGGGTGGGGCTGAGAAGGTTGTGGCTCGGTGGGTGCGTGGGTGGGGATTAGAGGGAAGGGGCGGGGAGGGTGGGTGTTGCTGAGATGGATGGGGCGAGGTGGGTGTGTGGGTCTGAGAGGGAAGGGGCGGGTCCAGTGGGTGGGTCTCAGAGGGAAGGGGCGGGTTGGGTGGGTGGGTGTGAGAAAGTTGGGAATGGGTGGGTGGGTGGGGCTTAGAGGGAAGGGGTGGGGTGGGTGGGTGGGGCTTAGTGGGAACAGTTGGCGTGGGTGGGTGGGGCTTAGACGGAAGGGATGGGGTTGGTGGGTGCGGCTGAGTGGGAAGAGGCTGGGAGGGTGGGTGGGGCTGAGAGGGAAGGGGCGGGGTGTCGTGGGTGGGTCTCAGAGGGAAGGGGCGGGGTCAGTGGGTGGGTCTCAGAGGGAAGGGGCGGGGTCAGTGGGTGGGTGGGGATGAGAGGGAAGGGGCTTGGTGGGTGGGTGGGTCTGAGAGGGAAGGGGTGGGGTGGGTGTGTGTGGTTCTGAGAGGGAAGGGGCGGGTTGGGTGTGTGTGGTTCTGAGAGGGAAGGGACAGGGTGGGTGGGTGGGGCTGAGAAGGTTGGGGCCGGGTGGGTGGGTGGGTGGGGCTTAGAGGGAAGGGGGGGAGAGTGGGTGGGGCGTAGAGGGAATGGGCGGGGTGGGTGGTTGGTGCTTAATAGGAAGGGGCGTGGTTGGGTGGGTGGGGCTGAGAACGACGGTTCTGGGTGGGTGGGTGGAGCTGGGAGGGGATGAGCGGGGTGGGTGGGAGGGGCTGAGAGGGAAGGGGGTGGTTGGGTGGGTGGGGCTGAGAGGGAAGGGGTGAGTGGGTGGGTGTGGCTGAGAGGGAAGGGGTGGGTTGGTTGGGTTGGTGGGGCTGAGAGGGAAGGGGATTGGTGCGTGAGTGGGTCTGAGAGGGAAGGTGCGGGGGGGGTGGGTGGGTCTGAGAGGGAAGGTGACGGGTGGGAGGGTGGGTCTGAGAGGGAAGGGGAGTGGTGCGTGAGTGGATCTGAGAGGGAAGGTGCGGGGGGGTGGGTGGGTCTGAGAGGGAAGGTGACGGGTGGGTGGGTGGGTCTGAGAGGGAAGGTGACGGGTGGGTGGGTGGAGCTGGGAGGGGATGAGCGGGGTGGATGGGAGGGGCTGAGAGGGAAGCGGGTGGTTGGGTGGGTGGGTCTGAGAGGGAAGGGGATGGATGGGTGGGAGGGTGGGTCTGAGAGGGAAGGGGAGGGTTTGTGTGCGTGGGTCTGAGAGGGAAGGGGAAGGGTGGGTGGGTCTGAGAGTGAAGGGGTGGGGTGGGTGGGGGGGCTTAGAGGGAAGGGGTGGTTGTGTGGGTCGGGCTGAGTGGGAAGGGGCGGGTTGTGTGGGGCTGATAGGGTAAGTTGTGGTGGGTGGGTGGGTCTGAGAGAGAAGGGACGGGGTGGGTGGGTGGGGCTGAGTGGGAAGTGGCAGGGTGGGTGGGTGGATGGGGCTGGGAAGGAAGGGGCGGGATGGGTGGGTGTGCTTAGAGGGAAGGGGCAGGGAGGGTGAGTGAGGCTTAGAGGAAAGGGGGGGAGAGTGGGTGGGGCTGAGAGGGAAGGGGCGGGTGGTTAGGTGGGGCTGAGAAGGAAGGGGCGGGGTGGGTGTGTGGGTCTGAGAGCGATGGGGCGGGGTGTCGTGGATGGGTCAGAGAGGGAAGGGGTGGGGTGGTTAGGTGGGGCTGAGAGGGAAGGGGCGTGTTGGGTGGGTGGGTCTGAGAGTGATGGGGCAGTGTGGGTGGGTGGGGCTGAGAGGGAAAGGGTGGGGTGGGTGGGTGGGTCTGAGAGGGAAGGGGCGGGGTGGGTGGGTGGGGCTGAGAGGGAAGGGGTGGGGTGGGTGGGTGGGTCTGAGAGGGAAGGGGCGGTTTGGGTGGGTGGGTCTGAGAGGGAAGGGGTGGGGTGTGTGGGTGGGTCTGAGAAAGTTGGGACTGGGTGGGTGGGTGGGGCTTAGATGGAAGGCAAGGGGTGGGTGGGTGGGGCTTAGAGGGAAGGGATGGGGTGGGTGGGTCTGAGAGGGAAGGGGCTTTGTGGGTGGGTGGGTCTGAGAGGGAAGGGGTGGGGAGGGTGGGTGGCTGTGAGAGGGAAGGGGCAGGGTGATTGGGTGAGGCTTAGAGGGAAGGGGCGGGGTGGGTGGGTGGGGCTTAGAGGGAAGGGGCGGGGTGGGTGGGTGGGGCTTAGAGGGAAGGGGCGGGGAGGGTGGGTGGGGCTGTGAGGGAAGGGGCAGGGTGGGTGGGTGGGGCTGAGAGTGACGGGCAGGGTGGGTGGGTGGGGCTTAGAGGGAAGGGGGGGAGAGTGGGTGGGGCGTAGAGGGAATGGGCGGGGTGGGTGGTTGGTGCTTTGTATGAAGGGGCGTGGTGGGTGGGTGGGGCTGAGAACGACGGTTCTGGGTAATGGGTGGAGCTGGGAGGGGATGAGCGGGGTGGGTGGGAGGGGCTGAGAGGGAAGGGGGTGGTTGGGTGGGTGGGGCTGAGAGGGAAGGGGTGAGTGGGTGGGTGTGGCTGAGAGGGAAGGGGTGGGTTGGTTGGGTTGGTGGGGCTGAGACGGAAGGGGAGTGGTGCGTGAGTGGGTCTGAGAGGGAAGGTGCGGGGGGGGTGGGTGGGTCTGAGAGGGAAGGTGCGGGGGGGGTGGGTGGGTCTGAGAGGGAAGGGGTGAGTGGGTGGGTGTGTCTGAGAGGGAAGGGGATGGATGGGTGGGAGGGTGGGTCTGAGAGGGAAGGGGAGGGGTGCGTGCTTGGGTCTGAGAGGGAAGGGGAAGGGTGGGTGGGTCTGAGAGTGAAGGGGCTTTGTGGGTGGGTGGGTCTGAGAGGGAAGGGGTGGGGTGGGTGCGTGGGGCTGAGAAGGAAGGGGCAGGGTGGGTGGGTGGGGCTGAGAGTGATGGGCAGGGTGGGTGGGTGCGGCTTAGAGGGAAGGGGCAGGGTGGGTGGGTGGGGCTGTGGGGAGGGGCAGGTGGGGTTGGAGGTTGGGGCTTAGAGGGAAGGGGCGGGGAGGGTGGGTGGGGCTGAGAGGGTAGGGGCGGGGTGGGTGGGTGGGTCTGAGAGGGAAGGGGCGGTGTGTCATGGGTGGGTCTCAGAGGGAAGGGGCGGGGTGGGTGGGTGGCTCTGAGAGGGAAGGGGCGGGGGTCTTTGGGTGAGGCTGAGAGGGAAGGGGCTGGGTGGCTGGGTGACGCTTAGGGGGAAGGGGTGGGGTGGGGTGGTGGGGCTTAGAGGGGTTGTTTGGGTGGGTGGGGCTGAGAAGGTTGTGGCTCGGTGGGTGCATGGGTGGGGATTAGAGGGAAGGGGCGGGGAGGGTGGGTGTTGCTGAGATGGATGGGGCGAGGTGGGTGTGTGGGTCTGAGAGGGAAGGGGCGGGGTGTCGTGGGTGGGTCTCAGAGGGAAGGGGCGGGTCCAGTGGGTGGGTCTCAGAGGGAAGGGGCGGGTTGGGTGGGTGGGTGTGAGAAAGTTGGGAATGGGTGGGTGGGTGGGGCTTAGAGGGAAGGGGTGGGGTGGGTGGGTGGGGCTTAGTGGGAACAGTTGGCGTGGGGGGGTGGGGCTTAGACGGAAGGGATGGGGTTGGTGGGTGGGTCTCAGAGGGAAGGGGCGGGGTCAGTGGGTGGGTCTCAGAGGGAAGGGGCGAGGCCAGTGGGTGGGTGGGGATGAGAGGGAAGGTGACGGGTGGGTGGGTGGGTCTGAGAGGGAAGGTGACGGGTGGGTGGGTGGAGCTGGGAGGGGATGAGCGGGGTGGGTGGGAGGGGCTGAGAGGGAAGCGGGTGGTTGGGTGGGTGGGTCTGAGAGAGAAGGGACGGTGTGGGTGGGTGGGGCTGAGTGGGAAGTGGCAGGGTGGGTGGGTGGATGGGGCTGGGAAGGAAGGGGCGGGATGGGTGGGTGTGCTTAGAGGGAAGGGGCAGGGAGGGTGAGTGAGGCTGAGAGGAAAGGGGGGGAGAGTGGGTGGGGCTGAGAGGGAAGGGGCGGGTGGTTAGGTGGGGCTGAGAAGGAAGGGGCGGGGTGGGTGTGTGGGTCTGAGAGCGATGGGGCGGGGTGTCGTGGATGGGTCAGAGAGGGAAGGGGTGGGGTGGTTAGGTGGGGCTGAGAGGGAAGGGGCGTGTTGGGTGGGTGGGTCTGAGAGTGATGGGGCAGTGTGGGTGGGTGGGGCTGAGAGGGAAAGGGTGGGGTGGGTGGGTGGGTCTGAGAGGGAAGGGGCGGGGTGGGTGGGTGGGGCTGAGAGGGAAGGGGTGGGTGGGTGGGTGGGTCTGAGAGGGAAGGGGCGGGTTGGGTGGGTGGGTCTGAGAGGGAAGGGGTGGGGTGTGTGGGTGGGTCTGAGAGGGAAGGTGCGAGGTGGGTGGGTGGGGCAAAAAGTGAATGGGCGGGTTGTGTGGGTGGGTCTGAGAGGGAAGCGGCGAGGTGGGTGGGTGGGGCTGAGAGAAAAGATGTGGGGTAAGTGTGTGGGGCTGAGAGGGAAAGGGTAGGGTGGGTGGGTGGGTCTGAGAGGGTAGGTGCGGGGTGGGTGGGTGGGGTAAAGAGGGAAGGTGCGCGGTGGCTGGGTTGGGCTGAGAGCGAAGAGGCTGGGAGGATGGGTGGGGTTGAGGTGGAAGGGGCTTGGTGGGAGGGTGGGTGTGGCTGAGATGGAATCGTGTCAGTGGTTAGGGCTGCGAGGGAAGGGGTGGGGTCGTTGTGTGGGGCTGAAAGCGAAAGTGTGGGGTGGGTGCGTGGGGCTGAGAGGGAAGGGTCAGGGTGGGTGGGTGCGGCTTAGAGGGAAGGGTCAGGGTGGGTGGGTGCGGCTTAGAGGGAAGGGTCAGCGTGGGTGGGTGCGGCTTAGAGGGAAGGGTCAGGGTGGGTGGGTGCGGCTTAGAGGGAAGGGGCAGGTTGGGAGGTTGGGGCTGAGAGGGAAGGGGCGGGGTGGGTGGGTGGGGCTGAGAGGGATGGGGCGGTGTGTCGTGGGTGGGTCTCAGAGGGAAGGGGCGCGGTGGGTGGGTGGCTCTGAGAGTGAAGGGGTGGGGTGTTTGTGTAGGGCTGAAAGGGAAGGGGCTGGGTGGTTGGGTGAGGCTTAGAGGGAAGGGGTGGTTTGGGTGGGTGGGGCTGAGAAGGTTGTGGCTGGGTGGGTGCGTGGGTGGGGCTTCGAGGGAAGGGGCGGGGAGGGTGGGTGGGGCTGAGAGGGAAGGGGCGGGGTGTCATGGGTGGGTCTCAGAGGGAATGGGCGGGGTCGTTGGGTGGGTCTGAGAAAGTTGGGGCTGGGTGGGTGGGTGTAGCTTAGAGGGAAGGGGTGGGGTGGGTGGGTGGGGCTTAGAGGGAAGGGGTGGGGTGGGTGGGTGGGGCTTAGAGGGAAGGCATTGGGTGTGTGGGCGGGTCTTAGAGGGAACAGTTGGCGTGGGTTGGTGGGGCTAAGAGGGAAGGGATGGATGGGTGGGGCTGAGTGGGAAGGGGCGTTGTGGGTGGGTGGGTCTGAGAGGGAAGGGGCGGGGTGGGTGGGGCTTAGATGGAAGGGCGGTGTGGGTGGGTGGGTCTGAGAGGGAAGTGAGTGGGTGGGTGGGTGGGGCTGAGAGGGAATGGGGTGGGTGGGTGGGGCTGAGAGGGAAGTGAGTGGGTGGGTGGGTTGGTGGGGCTGAGAGGGAAGTGGGTGGGTCTGAGAGGGAAGGGGTGGTTGTGTGGGTGGGGATGAGAGGGAAGGGACGGGTTGTTTGGGGCTGAGAGGGTAAGTTGTGGATGGGTGGGTGGGTCTGAGAGGGAAGGGGCGGGGTGGGTGGGTGGGGCTGAGTGGGAAGAGGCGGGATGGGTGGGGGTGCTTAGAGTGAAGGGGAAGGGTGGGTGAGTGAGGCTTGGAGGGAAGGGGCGGGGTGGGTGTGTGTGTCTGAGAGGGAAGATGCGGGGTGGGTGTGTGGGGCTGAGAGGGAAGGGATGAGGTGGGTGGGTCGGGCTGAGTGGGAAGAGGTTGGGAGGGTGGTTTGGACTGAGAAGGAAGGGGCTTGTGGGTGAGTGGGGCTGAGTGGGAAGGGGCGGGGTGAGTAGGAAGGGGCTGAGAGGGATGGAGTGGCGTGGGTGGGCGGGGCTGACAGGAAGGGGCGGGGTGTCGTGGGTGGGTATTAGAGGGAAGGAGCAGGATGGGTGGGTGGGTCTGAGAGGGAAGGGGTGGGGTGGGTGTGGGTCTGAAAGGGATGGGGTGGGGTGAGTGGATGGGGCTGAGAGGGAAGGGGCGGGATGTCATGGGTGGGTCTCAGAGGGAAGGGGCGTGGTGGTTGGGTGGGGCTGAGAGCGAAGTGGCGGGGAGGGTGGGTGGGGCTGAGAGGGAAGGCGTCTGGTGGGTTTGTGGGCCTTAGAGGGAAGGGGTGGGGTGGGTGGGTGGGGCTCAGTGGGAAGAGGCTGGGAGGGTGGGTGGGGCTGAGAGGGAAGGGGCGGGTTGGGGGGGTGGGGCTGAAGAAAGGGGCGGGGAGGGTGGGTGGGGCTGAGAGGGAAGGGGCGGGGAGTGTGGGTGGGGCTGAGAGGGAAGGGGCGGGGTGAGTAGGAAGTGGCTGAGAGGGATGGGGTGGCGTGTGTGGGCGGGGCTGACAGGAAGGGGCGGGGTGTCGTGGGTGGGTATTAGAGGGAAGGGGCAGGATGGGTGGGTGGGGCTGAGAGGGAAGGGGCGGGGTGGTTGGATGGGGCTGAGAGGGAAGGGGCGGGGAGTGTGGGTGGGGCTGAGTGGGAAGGGGCGGGGCTGAGAGGGATGGGGTGGCGTGGGTGGGTGGGGCTGACAATGAGGGGGCGCGATGTCATGGGTGGGTATCAGAGGGAAGTGGCGGTGTGGGTGGGTGGGATTTAGAGGGAAGGGGTGGGGTGGGTGCGTGGGGCTGAGTGGAAGAGGCAGGTGGGGTGGGTGGTTGGGGCTGATAGGGAAGGGGCTTGGTGGGTGGTTGGGTGGGTCTGAGAGGGAAGGGGTGGGGTGGGTCGGTGGGGCTGAGAGGGAAGAGGCTGGGAGGATGGGTGGGGCTGAGGGGGAAGGGGCTTGGTGGGAGGGTGGGTGTGGCTGAGATGGAATCGTGTCAGTGGTTAGGGCTGCGAGGGAAGGGGTGGGGTGGGTGGGTGGGGATGAGAGGGAAGGTGCGGGTTGGGTGGGTGGGGCTGAGAGGGAAGGGATGCGGTGGTTGGGTGGCTCTGAGAGAGAAGGGGCGGGGTGGGTGGGTGTGTCTGAGAATGACGGGCAGGGTGGGTGGGTGCAGCTTAGTGGGAAGTGGCAGGGTGGTGGTTGTGTGGGGCTGAAAGCGAAAGTGTGGGGTGGGTGCGTGGGGCTGAGAGGGAAGGGTCAGGGTGGGTGGGTGCGGCTTAGAGGGAAGGGGCAGGGTGGGAGTTTGGGGCTGAGAGGGTAGGGGCGGGGTGGGAGGGTGGGTCTGAGAGGGATGGGGCAGGGTGTCGTGGGTGGGTCTCAGAGGGAAGGGGCGGGGTGGGTGGGAGGCTCTGAGAGTGAAGGGGTGGGGTGTTTGGGTAGGGCTGAAAGGGAAGGGGCTGGGTGGTTGGGTGGGTGGGGCTGAGAAGGTTGTGGCTGGGTGGATGCGTGGGTGGGGCTTCGAGGGAAGGGGCGGGGAGGGTGGGTGGGGCTGAGAGGGAAGGGGCGGGGTGTCATGGGTGGGTCTCAGAGGGAATGGGTGGGGTCGGTGGGTGGGTCTCAGAGGGAAGGGGCGGGTTGCGTGGGTGGGTCTGAGAAAGTTGGTTTTGGGTGGGTGGGTGTAGCTTAGAGGGAAGGGGTGGGGTGGGTGGGTGGGGCTTAGAGGGAAGGTGTGGGGTGGGTGGGTGGGGCTTAGAGGGAAGGCATTGGGTGTGTGGGCGGGTCTTAGAGCGAACAGTTGGCGTGGGTTGGTGGGGCTAAGAGGGAAGGGATGGATGGTTGGGGCTTAGAGGGAAGGGCGGTGTGGGTGGGTGGGTCTGAGAGCGAAGTGGCGGGGAGGGTGGGTGGGTCTGAGAGGGAAGTGAGTGGGTGGGTGGGTTGGTGGGGCTGAGAGGGAAGTGGGTGGGTCTGAGAGGGAAGGGGTGGTTGTGTGGGTGGGGATGAGAGGGAAGGGACGGGTTGTTTGGGGCTGAGAGGGTAAGTTGTGGATGGGTGGGTGGGTCTGAGAGGGAAGGGGCGGGGTGGGTGGGTGGGGCTGAGTGGGAAGAGGCGGGATGGGTGGGGGTGCTTAGAGTGAAGGGGAAGGGTGGGTGAGTGAGGCTTAGAGGGAAGGGGCGGGGTGGGTGTGTGTGTCTGAGAGGGAAGATGCGGGGTGGGTGTGTGGGGCTGAGAGGGAAGGGATGAGGTGGGTGGGTCGGGCTGAGTGGGAAGAGGTTGGGAGGGTGGTTTGGACTGAGAAGGAAGGGGCTTGTGGGTGAGTGGGGCTGAGTGGGAAGGGGCGGGGTGAGTAGGAAGGGGCTGAGAGGGATGGAGTGGCATGGGTGGGCGGGGCTGACAGGAAGGGGCGGGGTGTTGTGGGTGGGTATTAGAGGGAAGGGGCAGGATGGGTGGGTGGGTCTGAGAGGGAAGGGGTGGGGTGGGTGTGTTGGTCTGAAAGGGATGGGGCAGGGTGAGTGGGTGGGTCTGAGAGGGAAGGGGCGAGGTGGGTGGGTGGGGCTGAGAGGGAAGCGGCGAGGTGGGTGGGTGGGGCTGAGAGAAAAGATGTCGGGTGAGTGTGTGGGGCTGAGAGGGAAAGGGTGGGGTTGGTGGGTGGGTCTGAGAGGGTAGGTGCGGAGTGGGTGGGTGGGGTAAAGAGGGAAGGTGCGCGGTGGCTGGGTGGGGCTGAGAGGGAAGAGGCTGGGAGGATGGGTGGGGTTGAGGTGGAAGGGGCTTGGTGGGAGGGTGGGTGTGGCTGAGATGGAATCGTGTCAGTGGTTAGGGCTGCGAGGGAAGGGGTGGGGTGGGTGGGTGGGGATGAGAGGGAAGGTGCGGGTTGGGTGGGTGGGGCTGAGAGGGAAGTGACGCGGTGGTTGGGTGGCTCTGAGAGAGAAGGGGCGGGGTGGGTGGGTGTGTCTGAGAATGACGGGCAGGGTGGGTGGGTGCAGCTTAGTGGGAAGAGGCAGGGTGGGTGGTTGTGTGGGGCTGAAAGCGAAAGTGTGGGGTGGGTGCGTGGGGCTGAGAGGGAAGGGTCAGGGTGGGTGGGTGCGGCTTAGAGGGAAGGGTCAGGGTGGGTGGGTGCGGCTTAGAGGGAAGGGTCAGGGTGGGTGGGTGCGGCTTAGAGGGAAGGGGCAGGTTGGGAGGTTGGGGCTGAGAGGAAAGGGGCGGGGTGGGTGGGTGGGTCTGAGAGGGATGGGGCGGGGTGTCGTGGGTGGGTCTCAGAGGGAAGGGGCGGGGTGGGTGGGTGGCTCTGAGAGGGAAGGGGTGGGATGGTTGGGTAGGGCTGAAAGGGAAGGGGCTGGGTGGTTGGGTGAGGCTTAGAGGGAAGGGGTGGTTTGGGTGGGTGGGGCTGAGAAGGTTGTGGCTGGGTGGGTGCGTGGGTGGGGCTTCGAGGGAAGGGGCGGGGAGGGTGGGTGGGGCTGAGAGGGAAGGGGCGGGGTGTCATGGGTGGGTCTCAGAGGGAAGGGGCGGGTTGCGTGGGTGGGTCTGAGAAAGTTGGGCATGGGTGGGTGGGTGGGGCTTAGAGGGAAGGGGTGGGGTGGGTGGGTGGGGCTTAGAGGGAAGGGGTGGGGTGGGTGGGTGGGGCTTAGAGTGAAGGCATTGGGTGTGTGGGCGGGTCTTAGAGGTAACATTTGGCGTGGGTTGGTGGGGCTAAGAGGGAAGGGATGGGTGGGTGGGGCTGAGTGGGAAGGGGCGTTGTGGGTGGGTTGGTCTGAGAGGGAAGTGGCGGTGTGGGTGGGTGGGTCTGAGAGGGAAGGGGCGGTGTGGGTGGTTGGGGCTTAGAGGGAAGGGATGGGGTTTGTGGGTGCGGCTGAGAGGGAAGGGGCGGGGTGGGTGGGTGGGTGTGGCTGACATGGAATCGGCTCAATGGTTGGGGCTGCAAGATAAGGGGTGGGGTGGGTGGGTGGGTCTGAGAGGGAATTGGCAGGGTGGGTGGGTGGGGCTTAGAAGGTTGGGGCTGGCTGGGTGGGTGGGTGGGGCTTAGAGGGAAGGGGGGGAGAGTCAGTTGGGCCTGGAGGGAATTGGCGGGGTTGGTGGGTGGGGCTTAGAAGGAAGGGGTGGGGTGGATGGATGGGATGAGAACGACGGTTCTGGGTGGGTGTGTGGAGCTGGGAGGGGATGAGCGGGGTGGGTGGGAGGGGCTGAGACGGAAGCGGGTGGGGGGGTGTTTGGGGCTGATAGGGAAGGGGGTGAGTGGGTGGGTGGGGCTGAGAGGGAATGGGGTGGGTGGGTGGGTGGGGCTGAGAGGGAAGTGAGTGGGTGGGTGGGTTGGTGGGGCTGAGAGGGAAGTGGGTGGGTCTGAGAGGGAGGGGGAGGGGTGGGTGGGTGGGTCTGAGAGGGAAGGGGAGGGGTGGGTGGGTGGGTCTGAGAGGGAAGGGGCGCGTTGTGAGGGGCTGAGAGGGTAAGTTGTGGGTGGGTGGGTGGGTCTGAGAGGGAAGGGGCAGGGTGGGTGGGTGGGGCTGAGTGGGAAGAGGCGGGATGGGTGGGGGTGCTTAGAGTGAAGGGGAAGGGTGGGTGAGTGAGGCTTAGATTGAAGGGGCGGGGTGGGTGGGTGGGTGGGTCTGAGAGGGAAGATGCGGGGTGGGTGTGTGTGCCTGAGAGGGAAGAGGCGGGGTGGGTGGGTGGGGCTGTGAGGGAAGGGATGAGGTGGGTGGGTCGGGCTGAGTGGGAAGAGGTTGGGAGGGTGGTTTGGACTGAGCAGGAAGGGGCTTGTGGGTGAGTGGGGCTGAGTGGGAAGGGGCGGGGTGAGTAGGAAGGGGCTGAGAGGGATGGGGTGGCGTGGGTGGGCGGGGCTGACAGGAAGGGGCGGGGTGTCATGGGTGGGTATCAGAGGGAAGGGGCAGGATGGGTGGGTGGGTCTGAGAGGGAAGGGGCAGGGTGGGTGTGGGTGGCTGAGACGGAAGGGGTGGGGTAGGTGGGTGGGGCTGAGAGGGAAGGGGCGTGGTGGGTGTGTGGGTCTGAAAGGGATGGGGCGGGGTGAGTGGGTGGGGCTGAGAGGGAAGGGGCGGGATGTCATGGGTGGGTCTCAGAGGGAAGGGGCGTGGTGGTTGGGTGGGGCTGAGAGCGAAGTGGCGGGGAGTGTGGGTGGGGCTGAGAGGGAAGGGGCGGGGAGTGTAGGTGGGGCTGAGAGGGAAGGTGCGGCGTGGTTGGGTGGGGCTGAGAGGGAAGGGGCGGGGTGGGTGGGTGGTTATCAGAGGGAAGGAGTGGTGTGGGTGTGTGGGTATCAGAGGGAAGGGGCGGTGTGGGTGGGTGGGTATCAGAGGGAAGGGGCGGTGTGGGTGGGTGGGTATCAGAGGGAAGGGGCGGTGTGGGTGGGTGGGGCTGAGTGGAAGAGGCAGGTGGGGTGGGTGGTTGGGGCTGATAGGGAAGGGGCTTGGTGGGTGGTTGGGTGGGTCTGAGACGGAAGAGGTGGGTTGGCTGGGTGGGGGTGAAGGGAAGGGGCAGGGAGGGTGGGTGGGGCTGAGAGGGAAGGGGTGGGGTAGGTGGGTGGGGCTGAGAGGGAAGGGGCGTGGTGGGTGGGTGGGTCTGACAGGGAAGGGGCGTGGTGGGTGGGTGGGTCTGAGAGGGAAGGTGCGGGGAGGGTGGGTGTGGCTGAGAGGGTAGGTGCAGTGTGGGTGGGTGGGGCTGAGAGGGAAGAGGTGGGGTGTGTGGGTGGGACTGAGAGGGAAGGGGCCGGTTGGGTGGGTGGGTCTGAGAGGGATGGGGCAGGGTGGGTGGGTGGGTCTGAGAGTAAAGGGGCGGTGTGGGTGGGTGGGGCTGAGAGTGGGGGTGGGGTGGGTGCGTTGGGCTGAGGGATGGGACGGGGCGGGTGGTTGGGGCTGAGACGGAAGGGGTGGGGTAGGTGGGTGGGGCTGAGAGGGAAGGGGTGGGGTAGGTGTGTGGGGCTGAGAGGGATGGGGCGGTGTGGGTGGGTGGGTGGGGCTGAGAGGGTTGCGGCGGTGTGGGTGGGTGGGTGGGGCTGAGAGGGATGGGGCGGTGTGGGTGGGTGGGGTTGAGAGGGGAGGGGGTGTTTGTGAGGGTGGGTGGGGCTGAAAGGGAAGGTGCTAGGTGGGTGGGGCTGAGACGGTTCGGGCTGTGAGGGGCTGGGTCGGTTGGTGGGTTGGGTTGAGCAGGAAGGGTTGGGGTGGGTGGGTGGGGCAGAGGGGTGGGGCGAGGTGGGTGGGAGGGGCTGAGAGGAAAGGAGTGCGGTGGGTGGGTGGGGCTGAGGGAGGGGCCAGGTGGGTGGGTGGGGCTGAGCAGGAAGGCGTGGGCTCGGTGTTTGGGTGGGGCGAAGAGGGAAAGGGCGGGGTGGTTGGGTTGGGCTGAGAGGGAAGGGGCAGGGTGGGTGGGTGGGGCTCATGGATGGGGCGAGGTGGGTGGGAGGGGCTGAGAGGGAAGCGGTGGGGGGGTGGGTGGGGCTGAGAGGGAAGATGTGGGGGGGGTGGGTGGGGCTGAGAGGGAAGCGGTGGGGGAGTGGGTGGGGCTGAGTGGGAAGGGGTGGGTTGGGTGGGTCTGAGAGGGAAGGAGCGGGGTGGGTGGGTGAGGCTTAGAGGTAGGTGCGGGGTGGGTGGGTGGTGCTTAGTGCGAAGAGCCTGGAAGGTTGGGTGGTGCTGAGAAAGAAGGGGCGGGGTTGGTGGGTGGGGCTGAGAGGGAAGAGTGGTGGTGGGTGGGTGGGGCTGAGAGGGATGGGATGGGGTGGGTGGGTGTGGCTGAGAAGGAAGGGGCATGGTCGGTTGGGGTGGCTGAGAGGAAAGGGGCGGGTTGAGTGGGTCGGGCTGGGATGGAAGTGGCGGTGTTGGTTGGTGGGTGGGGTTGAGAGGGAAGGGGCTGGTTGGGAGGGTCTGAGAGTGGCGGGGTGGTTTGGTGTGTGGGGCTGAGAGAGAAGGAGTGGGATGTGTGGGTGCGGCAGAGACGGAAGGGGCAGGGTGGGTGGGTGGTGCTGGGTTGGAAGAGGCGGTTTGGGTGGGAGTGGCTGAGAGGGAAGGGGCTGGTTGGGTGGGGCTGAGGGGGGGCGGGGTGGTTTGGTGGGTGGGGCTTAGAGGGTAGGGGCGGGGTCCATTGAAGGGGCTGATAGGGAAGGGTTGGGGTGGGTGTGTGGGGCTGGGATGGAAGGGATGGTGTGGGTGGGTGGGGCTGAGAGGGAAGGGATGGGGTGGGTGGGTGGGGTTGAGAGGGAAGGGATGGGGTGGGTGGGTGGGGTTGAGAGGGAAGGTGCTGGTTGGGTGGATGGGGATGAGAGGGGTGGGGCTGAGAAGGGAGGGGTGGGTTGGTGGGTGGGGCTGAGAGGGAAGGGGCAGTGGGTGGATGGGTCTGAGAGGGAAGCGGGTGGGTGGGTGGATCGGAGAGGGAAGGGCTGGGGTGTGTGGGTGGGGCTGAGAGGGAAGTGGCGGGGTGGGAGGGTGGGGCTGAGAGGGATGTGGCGGGGTGGGTCAGTGTTTGGGGCTGAGAGGGAAGGGGCGGGGTGGGAGGATGGGGCTGAGAGGGAAGAGGGGTGGTGGGTGGGTGGGGCTGAGAGGGAAGGGAAGGGGTGGGTGGGTGTGGCTGAGAGGGAAGGGGCGGGTTGGGTGGGTCGGGCTGGGATGGAAGTGGTGGTGTGGGTTGGTGGGTGGGGTTGAGAGGGAAGGGGCTGTTTGGGTGGGTCTGAGAGGGGCAGGGTGGTTTGGTGGGTGCGGCTGAGAGAAAAGGAGTGGGGTGTGTGGGGGGGCAGAGAGGGAAGGGGCGGGGTGGATTGGTGGAGCTGGGTTGGAAGAGGCGGGTTGGGTGGATGTGGCTGAGAGGGAAGGGGCTGTTTGGGTGGGGCTGAGAGGGACGGGGGGTTTTGGTGTGTGGGGCTGAGAGGGAAGGGACAGGGTGGGTGGGTGGGGCTGAGACGGAAGGGGCAGGGTGTGTGTGTGGGGCTGAGAGGGAAGAGGAGGGGTGGGTGGGTGGGTGGGGCTGAGAGGGAATGGGCTGGATGGACGGGTGGAGCTGAAAGTGGCGGGGTGTGTTGGTGGGTGGGGCTGAGAGGGAAGATGTGGGTTGGGTGGGTGGGGCTGAGAGGGAAGGGGTGGGGTGGGTGGGTGGGTCTGAGAGGGAAGGGGCGGGTTGGCTGGGTGGGTCTGAGAGGGAAGGGGGGGTGGGTGGTTGGGTCTGAGAGGGAAGGGGTGGGTGGGTGTGTCTGAGAGGGAAGGGGTGGTGGGTGGATGGGTCTGAGAGGGAAGGGGGTGTGTGGGTGGGTCTGAGAGGGAAGGGGCGGGTTCGGTTGGTGGGTCTGAGAGGGAAGGGGCGGGTTCGGTTGGTGGGTCTGAGAGGGAAGGGACGGGGTGGGTTATTGTGTGGGGCTGAGAGGGAAGGGGAGGGTGGGACGGTGTGTGTGAGAGGGAAGGGTGGGGTGGGTGGGGCTGAGTGGGAAGAGCCTGGGAGGTTGGGTGGGTCTGAGAGGGGCTGGGTGGGGCTTAGAAGGAAGGGTCGGGGTGGGTGGGTGGGGCTTGGAGGGTAGGGGCAGGGTGGGTGGGTGTGTCTGAGAGGGAAGGGGCGGGGTGGGTGTGTGTGTCTGAGAGGGAAGGGGCGGGGTGGGTGGGTGGGGCTGAGAGGGAAGGGATGAGGTGGGTGGGTCGGGCTGAGTGGGAAGAGGTTGGGAGGGTGGTTTGGACTGAGAAGGAAGGGGCTTGTGGGTAAGTGGGGCTGAGTGGGAAGGGGCGGGGTGAGTAGGAAGGGGCTGAGAGGGATGGGGTGGCGTGGGTGGGCGGGGCTGACAGGAAGGGGCGGGGTGTCATGGGTGGGTATCAGAGGGAAGGGGCAGGATGGGTGGGTGGGTCTGAGAGGGAAGGGGCGGGGTGGGTGCGTGTGGCTGAGACGGAAGGTTGGGGTAGGTGGGTGGGGCTGAGAGGGAAGGGGCGGGTCTGAGAGGGATGGGGTGGCGTGGGTGGGTGGGGCTGACAAGGAGGGGGCGCGATGTCATGGGTGGGTATCAGAGGGAAGGGGCGGTGTGGGTGGGTGGGATTTAGAGGGAAGGGGTGGGGTGGGTGCGTGGGGCTGAGTGGAAGAGGCAGGTGGGGTGGGTGGTTGGGGCTGATAGGGAAGGGGCTTGGTAGGTGGTTGGGTGGGTCTCAGACGGAAGAGGTGGGTTGGCTGGGTGGGGGTGAAGGGAAGGGGCAGGGAGGGTGGGTGGGGCTGAGAGGGAATGGGTGGGGTAGGTGTTTGGGTGGGGCGAAGAGGGAAAGGGCGGGGTGGTTGGGTGGGGCTGAGAGGGAAGGGGCGGGGTGGGTGGGTGGGGCTCATGGATGGGGCGAGGTGCGTGGGAGGGGCTGAGAGGGAAGCGGTGGGGGGGTGGGTGGGGCTGAGAGGGAAGATGTGGGGGGGGTGGGTGGGGCTGAGAGGGAAGGTATGGGGTGGGTGGGTGGGGCTGAGAGGGAAGGGGCGGTGTGGGTGGGTTGGGCTGGGATGGAAGTGGTGGTGTGTGTTGGTGGGTGGGGTTGAGAGGGAAGGGGCTGTTTGGGTGGGTCTGAGAGGGGCAGGGTGGGTGCGTGGGGCTGAGATGGAAGGGGCGTGGTAGATTGGTGGAGCTGGTTTGGAAGAGGCGGGCTGTGTGGGTGTGGCTGAGAGGGAAGGGGCTGTTTGGGTGGGGCTGAGAGGGAAGGGAAAGGGTGGGTGGGTGGGGCTGAGACGGAAGGGGCGGAAAGGGTGGGTGGGGCTGAGAAGGTTGGGGCTGAGTGGGTGGGTGGGGCTGAGAGGGAAGGGGCGGGGTGTGTGGGTGGGGCTGAGAAGGTTGGGGCTGAGTGGGTGGGTGGGTCTGAGAGGGAAGGGGCAGGGTGGGTGGGTTGTGCTTAGTGGGAATGGGCGGTGTGGATTGATGGGGCTGAGTGGGAAGAGCCTGGGAGGTTGGGTGGGTCTGAGAGAGAAGATGTGGGGTGGGTGGCTTGGGTCTGAGAAGGAAGCGGCGGGGTGGGTGGGTGGGTCTGAGGGTAGGAACGGGGTGGTTGGGTGGGTCTGAGAGGGAAGGGGCGGGGTGGGTGGGTGGGACCGAGAGGGAAGGGGCGGGGTGGGTGGGTGGGTCCGAGAGGGAAGGGGCTGGGTGGGTGGGTGGTTCTGAGGGTAGGAGCGGGGTGGTTTATGGGGCTGAGAGGGAAGGGGCGGAAAGGGTGGGTGGGTCTGAGAAGGAAGGGGCAGGGTGGGTGGGTGGGTCTGAGAGGGAAGGGGTGGGTTGGGTGGGTGGGTCTGAGGGAAGGGGCGGGGTGGTTGGGTGGGGCTGAGAGGGAAGGGGTGTGGTGGGTGTGTGGGGCTGAGAAGGTTGGGGTTGAGTGGGTGGGTGAGTCTGAGAGGGAAGGGCCGTGGTGGGTGGGTGGGGCTGAGAGTGGCGCGGTGTTTTGGTGGGTGGGGCTGAGAGGGAAGGGGCGGGTTGGCTGGTTGGGGTTGACAGCGAAGGGGCTGAGTGCTTGGGTGGGTCTGAGAGGTAAGGGGCGAGGTGGGTGGTTGAGGCTGAGAAGATTGGGGCTGAGTGGGTGGGTGGGTCTGAGAATGAAGGGTGGGGTATGTGGGTGGTTGGGAGAAGGTTGAGTCTGTGTGGGTGGGTGGGTCTGAGAGGGAATGGGCGTGGTGTGTGGGTGGGTGGGGTTTAGAGGGAAGGGTCGGGGTGGGAGGGTGGGGCTTGGAGTGTAGGGGCGGGGTGGGTGGGTGTGGCTGAGACGGAAGATGCGGGTTGGCTGGGTGGAGCTGAGAGGGAAGAGGGGTGGTGGGTGGGTCAGGCTGAGAGGGATGGGATAGGGCGGGTGGGTGTGGCTGAGAGGGAAGTGGCTGGTTGGGTGGGTCGGGCTGGGATGGAAGTGGCGGTGTGGGTTGGTGGGTAGTGTTGAGAGGGAAGGTGCTGGTTGGGTGGGGCTGAGAGGGGCGGGGTGGTTTGGTGGGTGGGGCTGAGAGAGAAGGAGTTGGGTATGTGGGTGGGGCTGAGAGGGAAGGGGCAGGGTGGGTGGGTGGGGCTGAGACAGAAGAGGAGGGCTGGATGGATGGGTGGGGCTGAGAGTGGCGGGGTGTGTTGGTGGGTCGGGATGAGAGGGAAGGGACAGGTTGGCTGGTTGGGGTTGAGAACGAAGGGGCGGAGTGCTTGGGTGGGTCTGAGAGGTAAGGGAGTAGGTGGGTGGGTGAGGATGAGAAGGTTGGGGCTGAGTGGGTGGGTGGGGCTTAGAGGGAAGGGTCAGGGTGGGTGGGTGGGGCTGCGAGGGTAGGGCCGGGATGGGTGGGTGTGGCTGCGAGTGAAGATGCTGGTTGGGTGGGTGGGGCTGAGAGGGAAGGGGCAGGGTGGGTGGGTGGGGCTGAGACGGAAGGGGAAGGGTGGGTGCGTGGGGCTGAGACGGAATGGGCTGGCTGGATGGGTGGGGCTGAGTGTGGCGGGGTGTGTTGGTGGGTGGGGCTGAGAGGGAAGGGGCGGGTTGGCTGGTTGGGGTTGAGAACGAAGGGGCGGAGTGCTTGGGTGGGTGTGAGAGGGAAGGGGTGAGGTGTGAGGGTGAGGCTGAGAAGGTTGGGGCTGAGTGGGTTGGTGGCTCTGAGAGAGAAGAGTGGGGTGTGTGTTCGTGGTTGTGAGAAGGTTGGGGCTGTGTGGGTGGGTGAGTCCGAGAGGGATTGGGTGGGGTATGTGGGTGGGTGGGGTTTAGAGGGAAGGGTCGGTGTGGGTGTGTGTGGCTTGGAGGGTGGGGCGGGGTGGGTGGGTGTGGCTGAGAGGGAAGATGCTGGTTGGGTGGGTGGGGCTGAGAGGGAATGGGCTGGATGGATGGGTGGGGCTGAGATTGGCGGGGTATGTTGGTGGGTGGGGCTGAGAGGGAATGGGCGGGGTGTGTGGGTTGGTCGGTCTTAGAGGGAAGGTTCGGGGTGGGTGGGTGGGGCTTGGAGGGTGGGGCGGGGTGGGTCGGTGTGGCTGAGAGGGAAGATGCGGGTTGGGTGGTTGGGTGGGGTTGAGAGGGAAGGGGTGGGGTGGGTGGGTGGGTCTGAGAGGGAAGGGGCGGTGGGTGGATGGGTCTGAGAGGGAAGGAGTTGGGTGGATGGGTCTGAGAAGGAAGGGATGGGGTGTTTGGTTGCGGCTGAGAGGGAAGGGGCGGGGTGGGTGGGTGAGGCTGAGAGGGAAGGGGCGGTGTGGTAGGGTGGGGCTGAGAGGGAAGGGACGGGGTGGGTGGGTGGGTCTGAGAAGGTTGGGGCTGAGTGGGTGGGTGGGTCTGAGAGGGAAGGGGGAGTGGGTGGATTGGTCTGAGATGGAAGGGGCGGGGTGGGTGGGTGGTGCTTAGTTGGAATGGGCGGTGTGGATGGGTGTGGCTGAGCGGGAAGAGCCTGGGAGGTTGGGTGGGGCTGAGAGGGGCTGTGTGGGGCTTAGAGGGAAGAGGCAAACTGGCTGGGAGGGTCTGAGAGGGAAGGGGCGGGGTGGGTGGGTGGGTCTGAGAGGGAAGGGGCGGGGTGGGTGGGTGGGTCTGAGGGAAGGGGCGGGGTGGTTGGGTGGGGCTGAGAGGGAAGGTATGGGGTGGGTGGGTGGGGCTGAGTGGGAAGAGCCTGGGAGGTTGGGTGGGGCTGAGAAGGAAGAGGGTTGGTGGGTGGGTGGGGCTGAGAGGGATGGGATGGGGTGGTTGGGTGTGGCTGAGTGGGAAGGGGCGGGTTGGGTGGGTCGGGCTGGGATGGAAGTGGTGGTGTGGGTTGGTGGGTGGATCTGAGAGGGAAGGGGCTGTTTGGGTGGAACTGAGAGGGAAGGGGCGGGGTGGGTCAGTGTGTGGGACTGAGAAGGAAGGGGCAGAGTGTGTGGATGGGGCTGAGAGGGAAAGGCAGGGTGGGTTGGTGGGGCTGAGAGGGAAGAGGAGGGCTGGATGGATGGGTGGGGCTGAGAGTGGCAGGGTCTGTTGGTGGGTGGGGCTGAGAGGGAAGAGGCGGGTTGGCTGGTTGAGGTTGAGAACGAAGGGGCGGAGCGCTTGGGTGGTTCTGAGAGGGTAGGGGTGGGATCGGTGGGTGGGTCTGAGAGGTAAGGGGCGAGTTGGGTGGGTGAGGCTGAGAGGGAAGGGGCGGGGTGGGTGGGTGGGTCTGAGAGGGAATGGGCTGGTTTTGTGGGTGGGTGGGGGTTAGAGGGAAGGGTCGGGGTGGGTGGGTGGGGCTTGGAGGATAGGGGCGGGGTGGGTGGGTGTGGCTGAGAGGGAAGATGCGGGTTGGGTGGGTGGGTGGATTTGAGAGGGTAGGGTCCATGGGTGGATGGGTCTGAGGTGGAAGGGGGTGGGGGGGTGGTTCTGAGAGGGAAGTGGCGGGGAAGGTGTGTGGGGCTGAGAATGTTGGGGCTGAGTGGGTGGATCGGTCTGAGAGGGAAGGGGCGGGGTGGGTGTGTGGTGCTGAGATGGAAGGGACAGGGTGGGTGGGTGGGGCTGAGTGGGAAGGGGCGGGATGGATGAGTGGTGATGGGTTGGAAGTGGCGGGTTGGGTGGGTGTACCTGAGAGGGATGGGGCTGGTTGGGTGGGGCTGAGAGGGGCGGGGAAGGGTGGGTGTGTGGGGCTGAGAAGGTTGGGGCTGAGTGGGTGGGTGGGTCTGAGAGGGAAGGGGGAGTGGGTGGATCGGTCTGAGAGGGAAGGGTGTGGAGGGTGGGTGGTGCTTAGTTGGAATGGGCGGTGTGGATGGGTGGGGCTGAGTGGGAAGAGCCTGGGAGGTTGTGCGGGGCTTAGAGGGAAGAGGCATGTTGGCTGGGAGGGTCTGAGCAGGAAGGGGGGAGTGGTTGGGTGGGTCTGAGAGGGAAGGGGTGGGGTGGATGGGTGGGTCCGAGAGGGAAGGGGCGGGGTGGGTGGGTGGGCCTGAGGGTAGGAGCGGGGTGGTTTATGGGGCTGAGAGGGAAGGGGCGGAAAGGGTGGGTGGGGCTGAGAAGGTTGGGGCTGAGTGGGTGGGTGGGGCTGAGAAGGTTGGGGCTGTGTGGGTGGGTGGGGCTGAGAAGGTTGGGGCTGAGTGGGTGGGTGGGGCTGAGAAGGTTGGGGCTGTGTGGGTGGGTGGATCTGAGAGGGAAGGTGCGGGGTGGGTGGGTGGGTCTGAGAAGGAAGCAGCGGGGTGGGTGGGTGTGTCTGAGAGGGAAGGGGCGGGGTGGGTGGGTGGGACCGAGAGGGAAGGGGCGGGGTGGGTGGGTGGGTCCGAGAGGGAAGGGGCGGGGTGGGTGGGTGGTTCTGAGGGTAGGAGCGGGGTGGTTTATGGGGCTGAGAGGGAAGGGGCGGAAAGGGTGGGTGGGGCTGAGAAGGTTGGGGCTGAGTGGGTGGGTGGGGCTGAGAGGGAAGGGGCGGGGTATGTGGGTGGGTCTGAGAAAGAAGGGGCGGGGTGGGTGTGTGGGGCTGAGAAGGTTGGGACTGAGTGGGTGGGTGGGTCTGAGAGGAAAGGGGCGAGTGGGTGGATCGGTCTGAGAGGGAAGGGGCAGGGTGGGTGGGTTGTGCTTAGTGGGAATGGGCGGTGTGGATTGGTGGGGCTGAGTGGAAAGAGCCTGGGAGGTTGGCTGTGTCTGAGAGGGAATGTGCGGGGTGGGTGGGTCTGAGAGGGAAGGGGCGGGGTGGTTGGGTGGGGCTGAGAGGAAAGGGGCAGAAAGGGTGGGTGGGGCTGAGAAGGAAGGGGCGGGGTGGGTGGGTGGGTCTGAGAAGTTTGGGGCTGAGTGGGTGGTCGGGTCTGAGAGGGAAGGGGCGGGGTGGGTGGGTGGGGCTGAGAAGGTTGGGGTGGGGTAGGTGGTTGTGGCTGAGAGGGAAGGTATGAGGTGGGTGGGTGGGGCTGAGAGGGAAGGGGCGGGGTGGGTGGGTGGGGATTAGTGGGAAGGGGCAGTGTGGATGGGTGGGGTTGAGTGGGAAGAGCCTGGGAAGTGGGGTGGGGCTGAGAAGGAAGGGGCGGGCTTGGTGGGTGGGGTTGAGAGGTAAGAGTGGTGGTGGGTGGGTGGGGCTGAGAGGGATGGGATGGGGTGGGTGGGTGTGGCTGAGAGGGAAGTGGCGTAGTCGGTTGGTGGGTGGGGTTGAGAGGGAAGGTGCTGGTTATGTGGGGCTGCGAGGGGCGGGGTGGTTTGGTGGGTGGGGACGAGAGAGAAGGAGTGGGGTGTGTGGGTGGGGCTGAGAACGACAGGGCGGAGTGTTGGGTGGGTCTGAGAGAGAAGGGGTGGGATTGGTGGGTGGGTCTGAGAGGAAAGGGGCGAGGTGTGTGGGTGAGGCTTAGAAGGTTGGGGCTGAGTGGGTGGTTGGGTCTGAGAGGGAATGGGCGGGGTGTGTGGGTTGGTGGGTCTTAGAGGGAAGGTTCGGGGTGGGTGGGTGTGGCTTGGAGGGTGGGGCGGGGTGGATGGGTGTGGCTGAGAGGGAAGATGCGGGTTGGGTGGTTGGGTGGGGTTGAGAGGGAAGGGGTGGGGTGGGTGGGTGGGTCTGAGAGGGAAGGGGCGGTGGGTGGATGGGTCTGAGAGGGAAGGAGGTGGGTGGATGGGTCTGAGAAGGAAGGGATGGGGTGTGTGGTTGCGGCTGAGAGGGAAGTGGCCGGGTGTGTGGATGGGTCTGAGAGGGAAGGGGCGGGGTGGGTGGGTGGGGCTGAGAGGGAAGGGACGGGGTGGGTGTGTGGGGCTGAGAAGGTTGGGGCTGAGTGGGTGGGTGGGTCTGAGAGGGAAGGGACGGGGTGGGTGTGTGGGGCTGAGAAGGTTGGGGCTGAGTGGGTGGGTGGGTCTGAGAGGGAAGGGGGAGTGGGTGGATCGGTCTGAGATGGAAGGGGCGGGGTGGGTGGCTGGTGCTTAGTGGGAATGGGCGGTGTGGATGGGTGTGGCTGAGCGGGAAGAGCCTGGGAGGTTGGGTGGGGCTGAGAGGGAAGGGGCGGGGTGGGTGGGAGGGTCTGAGAAGTTTGGGGCTGAGTGGGTGGTCGTGTCTGAGAGGGAAGGGGCGGGGTGGGTGGGTGGGGCTGAGAAGGTTGGGGTGGGGTAGGTGGTTGTGGCTTAGAGGGTAGGGGCGGGGAGTGTGGGTTGGGCTGAGAGGGAAGGGGGGGAGGGTGGGTAGGGCTTAGAAGGAAGGGTAGGTGTCGGTGGGTGGGGCTTGGAGGGTAGGGGCAGGGTGGGAGGGTGTGGCTGAGAGGGAAGATGCGGGTTGGGTGGGTGGGTCTGAGAGGGAAGGGGCGAGGTGTGTGGGTGGATCTGAGAGGGAAGGGGCGGGGTGTGTGGGTGGATCTGAGAGTGAAAGGGCGGGGTGGGTGGGTCGGTCTGAGAGGGAATGGGTGGGGTCGGTTGGTGGGTCTGAGAGGGAAGCGATGGGGTGTGTGGGTGCAGCTGAGAGGGAAGTGGCGGGGTGAGTCATTGTGTGGGGCTGAGAGGGAAGGGGCAGGGTGGTTGGGTGGGTCTGAGAAGGAAGGGGTGGGGTGGGTGGGTGGGTCTGGGAGGGAAGGTGCGGGGTGGCAGGGTCTGAGAGGGAAGGGGCGTGGTGGGTTGGTGGGTCTGAGAGGGAAGGGGAGGGGTGGGTGGGTAGGTCTGAGAGGGAAGGTGCGGGGTGGCAGGGTCTGAGAGTAAAGGGGCGCTGTGGGTGTGTGCGTCTGAGAGGGAAGGGGCGTGGGGGGTGGGGGGGTCTGAGGGAAGGGTCGGGGTGGTCGGTTGGGGCTGAGAGGGAAGGGGCAGAAAGGGTGGGTGGGGCTTAGAGGGAAGGGGCGGGGAGGTTGGGTGGTGCTGAGAGGGAAGTGGCGGGGTGGGTTGGTGGGGCTTAGAGGGAATGGGCGGCGTGGGTGGGTGGGGTTGAAAGGTAATGGGCGGGGTGGGTGGGTGGGTGGTGCTTAGAGGGTAGGGGCGGGTTGGGTGGTTGGTGCTTAATGGGAAGGGGGGGTGTGGATGGGTGGGGCTGAGTTGGAAGAGCCTTGGATGTTGGGTGGGGCTGAGAAGGAAATGGAAGTGTTGGTGGGTGGGGCTGAGAGGGAAGAGGGGTGGTTGGTGGGTGGGGCTGACAGGGATGGGATGGGGTGTGTGGGTGTGGCTGAGAGGGAAGTGGCATGGTCGTTTGGTGGGGCTGAGAGGGAAGGGGCGGGTTGGGTGTGTCGGGCTGGGATGGAAGTGGCGGTGTGGGTTGGTGGATGTGCTTGAGAGGGAAGGGGCTGGTTGGGTGGGTCGGGCTGGGATGGAAGTGGCGGTGTGGGTTGGTGGATGTGCTTGAGAGGGAAGGGGCTGGTTGGGTGGGGCTGAGAGGGGCAGGGTGGTTTGGTGGGTGGGGCTGAGAGCGAAGGAGTGGGGTGGGTGGGTGGGGCTGAGAGGGAATGGGCGGGGTGGATGGGTGGTGCTGGGTTGGAAGAGGCGGTTTGGGTGGGTGGGGCTGAGAGGGAATGCGCAGGGTGGGTGGGTGGTGCTGAGAGGGAAGGGGCGGGTTGGTTGGTTGGGGTTGAGAACGAAGGGGCGGAGTGCTTGGGTGGGTCTGAGAGGGAAGGGTTGGGATGGGTGGGTGGGTCTGAGAGGTAAGGGGCGAGGTAGGTGGGTGAGGCTGAGAAGGTTGGGGCTGAGTGTGTGGGTGGGTCTGAGAGGGAAGGGTGGGGTGTGTGGATGGTTGCGAGAAGGTTGGGGCTGTGTGGGTGGGGGGGTTAGAGGGAAGGGTCGGGGAGGGTGGGTGGGGCTTGGAGGGTAGGGGCGGGGTGGGTGTGTGTGGCTGAAAGGGAAGATGCGGGTTGGGTGGGTGGTTGTGAGAGGGAAGGGCTGGGTGGGTGGGTCTGAGAGGTAAGGGGCGAGGTGGGTGGGTGAGGCTGAGAAGGTTGGGGCTGAGTGGGTGGGTGGGTCTGAGAGGGAAGGGTGGGGTGCATGGGTGGGGCTTGGAGGGTAGGGGCGGGGTGGGTGGGTGTGGCTGAGAGGGAAGATGTGGGTTGGCTGGGAGGGGCTGAGAGGGAAGGGGCCGGTTGTGTGGGTAGAGCTGAGACGGAAGGGGCAGGGTGGTTGGGTGGGGCTGTGAGGGAATGGGCTGGATGCGTGGTTGGGGCTGAGAGGGAAGGGGCGGGTTGGATGGGTGGTACTGGGTTGGAAGAGTCGGGTTGGGTGGGTGTGCCTGAGAGGGAACGGGCTGGTTGGGTGGGGCTGAGAGGGGCGGGGTGGTTAGGTGGGTGGGGCTGAGAGAGAAGGGGTGTGGTGGGTGGGTGGGTCTGAGAGGGAAGGGCTGGGATGGGAGGGTGGGTGAGAGAGGGAAGGGGGGAGTGGGTGGATCGGTCTGAGAGGGAAGGGGCGGTGTGGGTGGGTGGGGCTGAGAGGGAAGGGCCGGAGTGGGTGGGTGGGTCTGAGAAGGAAGGGGCGGGGTGGGTGGGTGGGTCTGAGAGGGAAGGGGTGGGTTGGGTGGGTGGGTCTGAGGGAAGGGGCGGGGTGGTTGGGTGGGGCTGAGAGGGAAGGGTTGGGGTGGGTGTGTGGGGCTGAGAAGGTTGGGGTTGAGTGGGTGGGTGAGTCTGAGAGGGAAGGGCCGTGGTGGGTGGGTGGGGCTGAGAGTGGCGCGGTGTTTTGGTGGGTGGGGCTGAGAGGGAAGGGGCGGGTTGGCTGGTTGGGGTTGACAGCGAAGGGGCTGAGTGCTTGGGTGGGTCTGAGAGGTAAGGGGCGAGGTGGGTGGGTGAGGCTGAGAAGGTTGGGGCTGAGTGGGTGGGTGGGTCTGAGAATGAAGGGTGGGGTATGTGGGTGGTTGGGAGAAGGTTGAGTCTGTGTGGGTGGGTGGGTCTGAGAGGGAATGGGCGTGGTGTGTGGGTGGGTGGGTTTAGAGGGAAGGGTCGGGGTGGGAGGGTGGGGCTTGGAGTGTAGGGGCGGGGTGGGTGGGTGTGGCTGAGACGGAAGATGCGGGTTGGCTGGGTGGAGCTGAGAGGGAAGAGGGGTGGTGGGTGGGTCAGGCTGAGAGGGATGGGATAGGGCGGGTGGGTGTGGCTGAGAGGGAAGCGGCTGGTTGGGTGGGTCGGGCTGGGATGGAAGTGGCGGTGTGGGTTGGTGGGTAGTGTTGAGAGGGAAGGTGCTGGTTTGGTGGGGCTGAGAGAGAAGGAGTTGGGTATGTGGGTGGTGCTGAGAGGGAAGGGGCAGGGTGGGTGGGTGGGGCTGAGACAGAAGAGGAGGGCTGGATGGATGGGTGGGGCTGAGAGTGGCGGGGTGTGTTGGTGGGTCGGGATGAGAGGGAAGGGACAGGTTGGCTGGTTGGGGTTGAGAACGAAGGGGCGGAGTGCTTGGGTGGGTCTGAGAGGTAAGGGAGTAGGTGGGTGGGTGAGGATGAGAAGGTTGGGGCTGAGTGGGTGGGTGGGGCTTAGAGGGAAGGGTCAGGGTGGGTGGGTGGGGCTGCGAGGGTAGGGCCGGGATGGGTGGGTGTGGCTGCGAGTGAAGATGCTGGTTGGGTGGGTGGGGCTGAGAGGGAAGGGGCAGGGTGGGTGGGTGGGGCTGAGACGGAAGGGGAAGGGTGGGTGCGTGGGGCTGAGACGGAATGGGCTGGCTGGATGGGTGGGGCTGAGTGTGGCGGGGTGTGTTGGTGGGTGGGGCTGAGAGGGAAGGGGCGGGTTGGCTGGTTGGGGTTGAGAACGAAGGGGCGGAGTGCTTGGGTGGGTCTGAGAGGGAAGGGGTGGGATGGGTGGGTGGGTCTGAGAGGTAAGGGGCGAGGTGTGAGGGTGAGGCTGAGAAGGTTGGGGCTGAGTGGGTTGGTGGCTCTGAGAGAGAAGAGTGGGGTGTGTGTTCGTGGTTGTGAGAAGGTTGGGGCTGTGTGGGTGGGTGAGTCCGAGAGGGATTGGGTGGGGTATGTGGGTGGGTGGGGTTTAGAGGGAAGGGTCGGTGTGGGTGTGTGTGGCTTGGAGGGTGGGGCGGGGTGGGTGGGTGTGGCTGAGAGGGAAGATGCTGGTTGGGTGGGTGGGGCTGAGAGGGAATGGGCTGGATGGATGGGTGGGGCTGAGATTGGCGGGGTGTGTTGGTGGGTGGGGCTGAGAGGGAATGGGCGGGGTGTGTGGGTTGGTCGGTCTTAGAGGGAAGGTTCGGGGTGGGTGGGTGGGGCTTGGAGGGTGGGGCGGGGTGGGTCGGTGTGGCTGAGAGGGAAGATGCGGATTGGGTGGTTGGGTGGGGTTGAGAGGGAAGGGGTGGGGTGGATCGGTCTGAGATGGAAGGGGCGGGGTGAGTCATTATGTGGGGCTGAGAGGGAAGGGGCAGTGTGGGTGGGTGGGTCTGAGAAGGAAGGGGTCGGGTGGGTGTGTGGGTCTGAGAGGGAAGGGGCGTGGGGGGTGGGTGAGGCTGAGAGGGAAGGGGCGGGGTGGTAGGGTGGGGCTGAGAGGGAAGGGACGGGGTGGGTGGGTGGGTCTGAGAAGGTTGGGGCTGAGTGGGTGGGTGGGTCTGAGAGGGAAGGGGGAGTGGGTGGATCGGTCTGAGGTGGAAGGGGCGGTGTGGATGGGTGTGGCTGAGCGGGAAGAGCCTGGGAGGTTGGGTGGGGCTGAGAGGGGCTGTGTGGGGCTTAGAGGGAAGAGGCAAACTGGCTGGGAGGGTCTGAGAGGGAAGGGGCGGGGTGGGTGGGTGGGTCTGAGAGGGAAGGGGCGGGGTGGGTGGGTGGGTCTGAGGGAAGAGGCGGGGTGGTTGCGTGGGGCTGAGAGGGAAGGTATGGGGTGGGTGGGTGGGGCTGAGAGCAAGGGGCAGGGTGGGTGGTTGGGTGGGTAGGGCTTAGAGGGAAGGGTCGGTGTCGGTGTGTGGGGCTTGGAGGGTAGGGGCAGGGTGGGAGGGTGTGGCTGAGAGGGAAGATGCGGGTTGGGTGGGTGGGTCTGAGAGGGAAGGGGCGGGGTGTGTGGGTGGATCTGAGAGGGAAGGGGCGGGGTGTGTGGGTGGATCTGAGAGTGAAAGGGCGAGGTGGGTGGGTCGGTCTGAGAGGGAATGGATGGGGTCGGTTGGTGGGTCTGAGAGGGTAGCGATGGGGTCTGTGGGTGCAGCTGAGAGGGAAGTGGCGGGGTGAGTCATTATGTGGGGCTGAGAGGGAAGGGGCAGTGTGGGTGGGTGGGTCTGAGAAGGAAGGGGTCGGGTGGGTGGGTGGGTCTGAGAGGGAAGGTGCGGGGTGGCAGGGTCTGAGAGGGAAGGGGCGTGGTGGGTTGGTGGGTCTGAGAGGGAAGGGGCGGGGTGGGTGCGTAGGTCTGAGGGAAGGGGCGGCGTGGGTGGGTGGGTCTGAGAGGGAAGGTGCGGGGTGGCAGGGTCTGAGAGGAAAGGGGCGCTGTGGGTGTGTGGGTCTGAGAGGGAAGGGGCGTGGGGGGTGGGTGGGTCTGAGGGAAGGGGCGGGGTGGTCGGTTGGGGCTGAGAGGGAAGGGGCAGAAAGGGTGGGTGGGGCTTAGAGGGAAGGGGCGGGGTGTGTGGGTGGGGCTGAGAAGGTTGGGGCGGGGTAGGTGGGTGTGGCTTAGAGGGAATGGGTGGGGAGGTTGGGTGGGTCTGAGAGGGAAGGGATGGGGAGGTTGGGTGGTGCTGAGAGGGAAGGGGCGGGGCGGGTGGGTGGGGCTGAGAGGGAAGTGGCGGGGTGGGTTGGTGGGGCTGAGGGGGAATGGTCGGGGTGGGTGGGTGGGGTTGAGAGGTAATGGGCGGGGTTGGTGGGTGGGTGGGGCTTAGAGGGTAGTGGCGGGGTGGGTGGTGCTTAGAGGGTAGGGGCGGGTTGGGTGGGTGGTGCTTAATGGGAAGGGGCGGTATGGATGGGTGGGGCTGAGTTGGAAGAGCCCTGGAGGTTGGGTGGGGCTGAGAAAGAAGGGGCAGTGTTGGTGGGTGGGGCTGAGAGGGAAGAGTGGTGGTGGGTGGGTGGGGCTGACAGGTATGGGATGGGGTGTGTGGGTGTGGCTGAGAGGGAAGTGGCATGGTCGTTTGGTGGGGCTGAGAGGGAAGGGGCGGGTTGGGTGGGTCGGGCTGGGATGGAAGTGGCGGTGTGGGTTGGTGGATGTGCTTGAGAGGGAAGGGGCTAGTTGGGTGGGGCTGAGAGGGGCGGGGTGGTTTGGTGGGTGGGGCTGAGAGTGAAGGAGTTGGGTATGTGGGTGTGGCTGAGATGGATGGGGCAGGGTGGGTGGGTGGGGCTGAGACGGAAGAGGAGGGGTGGTTGGGTGGGTGGGGCTGAGATGGAATGGGCGGGGTGGATGGGGGGTGCTGGGTTGGAAGAGGCGGTTTGGGTGGGTGGGGCTGAGAGTGGCGGGGTGTGTTGGTGTGTCAGGCTGAGTGGGAAGGAACGGGTTGGCTGGTTGGGGTTGAGAACGAAGGGGCGGAGTGTTGGGTGGGTCTGAGAGGGAAGGGGTGGGGTGGTTGGGTGGGGCTGAGAGGGAAGGGGTGGGGTGGGTGTGTGGGGCTGAGAAGGTTGGGGCTGAGTGGGTGGGTGAGTCTGAGAGGGAAGGGGCGTGGTGGGTGGGTGGGGCTGAGAGTGGCGCGGTGTTTTGGTGGGTGGGGCAGAGAGGGAAGAAGAGGTCTGGATGTGTGGGGCTGAGAGTGGCGGGGTGTGTTGGTGGGTGGTTGTGAGAGGGAAGGGGCGGAGTGCTTGGGTGGGTCTGAGAGGTAAGGGGCGAGGTGTGTGGGTGAGGCTGAGAAGGTTGGGGCTGAGTGGGTTGGTGGCTCTGAGAGAGAAGGGTGGGGTGTGTTCGTGGTTGTGAGAAGGTTGGGTCTGTGTGGGTGGGTGAGTCCGAGAGGGATTGGGCGGGGTGTGTGGGTGGGTGGGGTGTAGAGGGAAGGGTCGGTGTGAGTGTGTGTGACTTCGAGGGTAGGGGCGGGGTGGGTGGGTGTGGCTAAGAGAGGGAAGATGCGGGTTGGCTGGGTGGGTGGGGTTGAGAAGGGAAGGGGTGGGGTGGGTGGGCGGGTGTGAGAGGGAAGGGGTGGGGTGGGTGGGTGGGTCTGAGAGGGAAGGGGCGGTGGGTGGATGGGTCTGAGAGGGAAGGAGGTGGGTGGATGGGTCTGAGAAGGAAGGGATGGGGTGTGTGGTTGCGGCTGAGAGGGAAGTGGCCGGGTGTGTGGATGGGTCTGAGAGGGAAGGGGCGGGGTGGGTGGGTCGGTCTGAGAGGGAATGGGCGGGGTGGGTTGGTGGGTCTGAGAGGGAAGGGGCGGGGTGGGTGGGTGGGGCTGAGAAGGAAGGGATGGGGTGGGTGGGTGGGGCAGCGAAGGTTGGGTCTGAGTGGGTGGGTGGGGCTGAGAGGGAAGGGGCAGGGTGGGTGGGTGGGGCTGAGACGGATGGGGCATGGTGTGTGGGTGGGGCTGAGACAGGAGGGGCAGGGTGGGTGGGTGGGGCTGAGAGGGAATGGGCTGGCTGGATGGGTGGGGCTGAGAGTGGTGGGGTGTGTTGGTGGGTGGGGCTGAGAGGGAAGAGGCGGGTTGGCTGGTTGGGGTTGAGACCGAAGGGGCGGAGCGCTTGGGTGGGTCTGAGAGGGAAGGGGTGGGATGGGTGGGTGGGTCTGAGAGGTAAGGGGCGAGGTGTGTGGGTGAGGCTGAGAAGGTTGGGGCTGAGTGGGTGGGTGGGGCTGAGAGGGAATGGGCGGGGTGTGTGGGTTGGTGGGTCTTAGAGGGTTGGGGCGGGGTGGGTGGGTGTGGCTAAGAGAGGGAAAATGCGGGTTGGGTGGGTGGGGCTGAGAGGGAAGGGGCAGGTTGGGTGGGTGTGGCTGAGAGGGAAGGGGCGGGTTGGGTGGGTGGGTGGGGTTGAGAGGGAAGGGGCGGTGTGGGTGGGTGGGTCTGATAGGGAAGGGGTGGGGTGGGTGGGTGGGTGGGTCTGAGAGGGAAGGGGGTGGGTGAATGGGTCTCAGAAGGAAGGGATGGAGTGTGTGGTTGCGGCTGAGAGGGAAGTGGCGGGGTGAGTCAGTGCGTGGGGCTGAGAGGGAAGCAGCCGGGTGGGAGGGTGGGTCTGAGAGGGAAGTGGCGGTGTGGGAGGGTGGGTCTGTGAGGGAAGGGGCAGGGTGGGTGCTTGGGGCTGAGAAGGTTGGGGCTGAGTGGGTGGGTGCGTCTGAGTGGGAAGGGGGAGTGGGTGGATCGGTCTGAGAGGGAAGGGGCGGCGTGGGTGGATGGGTCTGAGAAGGAAGGGATGGAGTGTGTGGTTGCGGCTGAGAGGGAAGTGGCGGGGTGAGTCAGTGTGTGGGGCTGAGAGGGAAGCGGCTGGGTGTGTGGAAGGGTCTGAGAGGGAAGGGGCGGGGTTGGAGGGTGGGTCTGAGAGGGAAGTGGCGGTTTGGGAGGGTGGGTCTGTGAGGGAAGGTGCAGGGTGGGTGTGTGGGGCTGAGAAGGTTGGGGCTGAGTGGGTGGGTGGGTCTGAGAGGGAAGGGGGAGTGGGTGGATCGGTCTGAGAGGGAAGGGGCGGGGTGGGTGGGTGGGTTGTGCTGCTTAGTGGGAATGGGCGGTGTGGATGGGTGGGGCTGAGTGGGAAGAGGTGGGCTGGATGGATGTGTGGGGCTGAGAGTGGTGGGGTGTGTTGGTGGGTGGGGCTGAGAGTGGCGGGGTGTGTTGGGTGGGTGGGGCTGAGACGGAAGGTGCAGGGTGGGTGGGTGGGGCTGAGAGGGAAGGGGTGGGATGGGTGGGTGGGTCTGAGAGGTAAGGGGCGGGGTGGAAGGGTGGGTCTGAAAGTGGCGCGGTGGTAGGGTGGGTCTGAGAGGGAAGGGGCGGGGTGGGTGGTTGGGTCTGAGAGGGAAGAGGCAGGGTGGGTGTGTGGGGCTGAGAAGGTTGGGGCTGAGTGGGTGGATGGGTCTGAGAGGGAAGGGGGAGTGGGTGGATCGGTCTGAGAGGGAAGGGGCTGGGTGGGTGGGTGGTGCTTAGTGGGAATGGGCGGTGTGGATGTGTGGGGCTGATTGGGAAGACCCTGGGAGGTTGGGTGGGTCTGAGATGTGCTGGGTGTGTCTTAGAGTGAAGGTCCGTGGTGGGTGGGTCTGAGAGGGAAGGGGCGGGGTGTGTGTGTGGGGCTGAGAAGGTTGGGGCTGAGTGTGTGGGTGGGTCTGAGAGGGAAGGGGCGGGGTTGGTGGGTCGGTCTGAGAGGGAAGGGGCGGGGTGTGTTGGTGGGTCTGAGAGGGAAGCGGCGGGGTGGGCTGGTGGCTCTGAGGGAAGGGGCGGGGTGGTTGGGTGGGTCTGAGAGGGAACGGATGGAGTGGGTGGGTGGGGCTGTGAAGTTTGGGGCTGAGTGTGTGGGTGGGTCTGAGAGGGAAGGGGCGGGGTGGGTGGGTCGGTCTGAGAGGGAAGGGGCGGGGTGTGTTGGTGGGTCTGAGAGGGAAGCGGCGGGGTGGGCGGGTGGCACTGAGGGAAGGGGCGGGGTGGTTGGGTGGGGCTGAGAGGGAAGGGATGGGGTGGGTGGGTGGGGCTGTGAAGGTTGGGGATGAGTGGGTGGGTGGGTCTGAGAGGGAAGGGGCGGGGTGGGTGGGTGGGGCTGAGATGGAAGGTATGGGGTGGGTGGGTGGGGCTGATACGGAAGGGGCAGGGTGTGTGGGTGGGGATGAGAGGGAAGAGGAGGGGTAGGTGTGTGGGTGGGGCTGAGAGGGTAGAGGAGGGCTGGATGGATGTGTGGGGCTGAGAGTGGCGGGGTGTGTTGGTGGGTGGGGCTGAGAAGGTTGGGGCTGAGTGTGTGGGTGGGTCTGAGAGGGAAGGGGCTGTGGGTTGATGGGTCTGAGAGGGAAGGGGGTGGGTGGGTGGGTCTCAGAGGGAAGGGATGGGGTGAGTCATTGTGTGGGGCTGAGAGGGAAGGGGCGTGGTAGGTGTGTGGGGCTGAGAAGGGTGGGGCTGAGTGGGTGGATCGGTCTGAGATGCTAGGGGCGGCGTGGGTGTCTTGTGCTTAGTGGGAATGGGCGGTGTGGATGGGTAGAGCTGAGTGGGAAGAGCCTGGGAGGTTGGGTGGGGCGGAGAGGGGCTGGGTGGGGCTTAGAGGGAAGAGGCATGTTGGCTGGGAGGGTCTGAGCGGGCAGGGGGGTTGTGGGTGGGTGGGGCTGAGAGGGAAGGGGATGGGTGGGTGGGTGGGGCAGAGAAGGAAGGGGCGGGGTGGGTGGGTGGGTCTGAGAGGGAAGGTGCGGGGTGGCAGGGTCAGAGAGGGAAGGGGTGGGGTGGGTGGGTGGGGCTGAGAAGGTTGGGGCTGAGTGGGTGGTTGGGTCTGAGAGGGAAGGGGCGGTGTGTGTGGGTGGGGCTGAGAAGGTTGGGGCGGGGTAGGTGATTGTGGCTTAGAGGGAAGGGGTGAGGAGGGTGGGTTGTGCTGAGAGGGAAGGGGCGGGGTGGGTGGGTGGGGCTGAGAGGCAATTGGCGGGGTGGGTGGGTGGGGCTTAGAGGGAATGGGCTGGATGGATGTGTGGGGCTGAGAGTGGCGGGGTGTTTTGGTGGGTCGGTCTGAGAGGGAAGGGGCTGGGTGGGTCGGTGGGTCTGAGAGGGAAGATGCGGGTTGGGTCGGTGGGGTTGAGAGGGAAGGGGCAGGGTGGGTGGGTGCGTCTGAGAGGGAAGGGCCGGGGTGGTTGGGTTGGTCCGAGAGGGATGTGCGTGGGTGGGTGGGTGTGTCTGAGAGGGAAGGGATGGGGTGTATGGTTGCGGCTGAGAGGGAAGGGGCGGAGTGGGAGGGTGGGTCTGAGAGGGAAGGGGCTGGGTGGGTCGGTGGAGCTTAGTGGGAATGGACCGTGTGGATGGGTGGGGCTGAGTGGGAATAGCCTGGGAGGTTGGGTGGGGTTGAGAGGGGCTGTGTGGGTCTTAGAGGGAAGGTGCGGGTTGGGTGGGTCTGAGAGGGAAGGGGCGGTGTGGGGGGGTGGGGCTGTGAAGGTTGGGGCTAAGTGGATGGGTGGGTCTGAGAGGGAAGGTATGGTGTGGGTGGGTGGGGCTGAGACGGAAGGGGCAGTGTGGGTGGGTGGGGATGAGAGGGAAGAGGTGGGCTGGATGGATGTGTGGGGCTGAGAGAGAAGGGGCGGGTTGGCTGGTTGGAGTTGAGAGCAAAGGGCGGAGTGCTTGGGTGGGGCTGAGAGAGAAGGGTCAGGGTGGGTGGGTGGGGCTGAGATGGAAGAGGAGGGCTGGATGGATGGGTGGGGCTGAGAGTGGCGGGGTGTGTTGGTGGATCGGGCTGAGAGGGAAGGGACGGGTTGGCTGGTTGGGGTTGAGAACGAAGGGGCGGAGTGCTTGGGTGGGTCTGAGAGGGAAGGGGTGGGATGGGTGGGTGGGTCTGAGAGGTAAGGTGCGGGGTGGGAGGGTGTGTCTGAAAGTGGCGGGCTGGTAGGATGGGTCTGAGAGGGAAGTGGCGGGGTGGGTGGGTGGGTCGGAGAGGGAAGGGATAGTGTGGGTGTGTGGGAGCTGAGAAGGTTGGGGCTGAGTGGGTGGGTGGGTCTGAGAGGGAAGGGGGAGTGGGTGGATCGGTCTGAGAGGGAAGGGGCTGGGTGGGTGGGTGGTGCTTGGTGGGAATGGGGGGTGTGGATGGGTGGGGCTGAGTGGGAAGAGCCTGGGAGGTTGGGTGGGTCTGAGAGGTGCTGGGTGGGTCTTAGAGGGAAGGTGCGGGGTGAGTGGGTCTGAGAGGGAAGTGGCGGGGTGTGTGGGTGGGTCTGAGAGGGAAGGGGTGGGGTGGGTTGGTGGGTCTGAGAGGGAAGGGGCGGGGAGTGTGGGTGAGTCTGAGGGAAGGGGCGGGTTGGTTGGGTGGGGTTGAGAACGAAGGGGCGGAGTGTTGGGTGGGTCTGAGAGGGAAGGGTTGGGATGGGTGGGTGGGTCTGAGAGGTAAGGGGCGAGGTGGGTGGGTGAGGATGAGAAGGTTGGGGCTGTGTGGGTGGGTGGGGCTTAGAGGGAAGTGTCGGGGTGGGTGGGTGGGGCTGCGAGCGTAGGGCCGGGGTGGGTGGGTGTGGCTGAGAGGGAAGATGCTGGTTGGGTGGGTGCGGCTGAGAGGGAAGGGGCAGGGTGGGTGGGTGGGGCTGAGAGGGAAGAGGAGGGGTAGGTGGGTGGGTTGGGCTGAGAGGGAATGGGCTGGATGGATGGGTGGGTCTGAGAGGGAAGGGGCGGGGTGTGTGGGTGGGTCTGAGAGGGAAGGGGCGGGGTGGGTGGCGCGGTCTGAGAGGGAAGGGGCTGGGTGGGTTGGTGGGTCTGAGAGGGAAGGGGCGGTGTGGGTGGGTGGGGCTGTGAAGGTTGGGGCTGACTGGGTGGGTGGGTCTGAGAGGGAAGGTATGGTGTGGGTGGGTGGGGGTGAGACGGAAGAGGAATTGTGGGTGGGTGGGGCTGAGAGGGAAGAGGAGGGGTAGGTGGGTGGGTGGGGCTGAGAGGGAAGAGGAGGGGTAGGTGGGTGGGTGGGGCTGAGACGGAATGGGCTGGATGGATGTGTGGGGCTGAGAGTGGCGGTGTGTGTTGGTGGGTGGGGCTGAGAGAGAAGGGTCGGGTTGGCTGGTTGGGGTTGAAAGCAAAGGGCGGAGTGCTTGGGTGGGGCTGAGAGAGAAGGGTCAGGGTGGGAGGGAGGGGCTGAGACCGAAGGCGCAGGGTGGGTGGGTGGGGCTGAGAGGGAAGAGGAGGGCTGGATGGATGTGTGGGGCTGAGAGTGGTGGGGAGTGTTGGTGGATCGGGCTGAGAGGGAAGGGACGGGTTGGCTGGTTGGGGTTGAGAACGAAGGGGCGGAGTGCTTGGGTGGGTCTGAGAGGGAAGGGGTGGGATGGGTGGGTGGGTCTGAGAGGTAAGGGGCGGGGTGTGAGGGTGGGTCTGAAAGTGGCGGGGTGGTAGGGTGGGTCTGAGAGGGACGTGGCGGGGTGGGTGGGTGGTTCCTAGAGGGAAAGGGCAGGATGGGTCTGTGGGGCTGAGAAGATTGGGGCTGAGTGGGTGGGTGTGTCTGAGAGGGAAGGGGGAGTGAGTGGATCAGTCTGAGAGGGAAGGGGCGGGGTGGGTGGGTGGGGCTGAGTGGGAAGATCCTGGGAGGTTGGGTGGGTCTGAGAGGTTCTGGGTGGGTCTTAGAGGGAAGGTGCGGGGTGGGTGGGTCTGAGAGGGAAGGGGCGGGGTGTGTGGGTGGGTCTGAGAGGGAAGGGGCGGGGTGTGTGGGTGGGGCTGAGAAGGATGGGGCTGAGTGTGTGGGTGGGTCTGAGAGGGAAGCAGCGGGGTGGGCGGGTGGGGCTGAGGGAAGGGGCGGTGTGGTTGGGTGCGGCTGAGATGGAAGGTATGGGGTGGGTGGGGCTGAGACGGAAGGGGCAGATTGGGTGGGTGGGGCTGAGAGGGAAGAGGAGGGCTAGGTGGGTGGGTGGGGCTGAGAGGGAAGGGGTGTGTTGGTGGGTGGGGCTGAGAGGGAAGGGGCGGGTTGGCAGTTTGAGGTTGAGAGCGAAGGGCGGAGTGCTTAGGTGGTTCTGAGATGGAAGGGGTGGGATTGGTGGGTGAGTCTGAGAGGGAAGGGGCGAGGTGGGTGGGTGAGGCTGAGAAGGATGGGGCTGATTGGGCGGGTGGGTCTGAGAGGAAAGGGTGGGTAATGTGTGTGGTTGTGAGAAGGTTGGGGCTGTGTGGGTGGGTGGGTCTGAGAGGGAAGGGTCGGGGTGGGTGCATGGGGCTTGGAGGGTAGGGGCGGCGTGGGAGGGTGTGGCTGAGAGGGAAGATGCGGGTTGGGTGGGTGGGGCTGAGAGGGAAGGGGCGGTGGGTGGATGGGTCTGAGAGGGAAGGGGGTGGGTGAGTCATTGTGTGGGGCTGAGAGGGAAGGGGCGTGGTGGGTGTGTGGGGCTGAGAAGGGTGGGGCTGAGTGGGTGGGGCTGAGAGGGAAAAGGAGGGGTAGGTGGGTGGGTGGGGCTGAGACGGAAGGGGCAGTGTGGGTGGGTGGGGCTGAGAGGGAAGAGGAGGGGTAGGTGGGTGGGTGGGGCTGAAAGGAAAGAGGTGGGCTGGATGGATGTGTGGGGCTGAGAGTGGGTGGGTCTGGGTGGGAAGGGGGGGTTTGGCTGGTTGGGGTTGAAAGCAAAGGGCGGAGTGCTTGGGTGGGGCTGAGAGAGAAGGGTCAGGGTGGGTGGGTGGGGCTGAGAGGGAAGAGGAGGTCTGGATGGATGGGTGGGGCTGAGTGGGAAGAGCCTGGGAGGTTGGGTGGGTCTTAGAGGGAAGGTGCGGGGTGGGTGGGTCTGAGAGGGAAGGGGCGGGGTGTGTTGGTGGGTCTGAGGGAAGGGGCGGTGTGGGTGTGTGGGTCTGTGAGGGAAGGGGCGGGGTGTGTGTGTGGGTCTGTGAGGGAAGGGGCGGGGTGTGTTGGTGGGTCTGAGAGGGAAGGGGCGGGGTGTGTGGGTCGGTCTGAGGGAAGGGGCGGGGTTGGTGGGTCTGTGAGGGAAGGGGCAGGGTGTGTTGGTGGGTCTGAGAGGGACGCGGTGGGGTGGGCGGGTGGCTCTGAGGGAAGGGGCGGGGTGGGTGGGTGGGGCTGAGATGGAAGGGGTAGGTGGGTGGGTGGGGCTGAGAGGGAATGGGCTGGATGGATGTGTGGGGCTGAGAGTGGTGGGGTGTGTTGGTGGGTGGGGCTGAGAGGGAAGGGGCGGGTTCGCAGTTTGAGGTTGAGAGCGAAGGGTGGAGTGCTTAGGTGGTTCTGAGATGGAAGGGGTGGGATGTTTGGGTGGGTCTGAGAGGAAAGGGTGGGTAATGTGTGTGGTTGTGAGAAGGTTGGGGCTGTGTGGGTGGTTGGGTCTGAGAGGGAAGGGTCGGGGTGGGTGCGTGGGGCTTGGAGTTTAGGGGCGGCGTGGGAGGGTGTGGCTGAGAGGGAAGATGCGGGTTGGGTGGGTGGGGCTGAGAGGGAAGCGGTGGTGGATGGGTGGGTCTGAGAGGGAAGGGATGGGGTGAGTCATTGTGTGGGGCTGAGAGGGAAGGGGCGGGGTGTGTGGATGGGTGTGAGTGGGAAGGGTCGGGGTGGGTGGGTGGGGCTGAGAGGGAAGGGGCAGGGTGGGTGGGTGGGGCTGAGACGGAAGGGGCTGGATGGATGGGTGGGGCTGAGAGTGGTGGGGTGTGTTGGTGGGTGGGGCTGAGAGTGAAGGGGCGGTTTGGCTGGTTGGGGTTGAGAGCGAAGGGGCGGAGTGCTTGGGTGTGTCTGCGAAGGAAGGGGTGGGATGGTTGGGTGGGTCTGAGTGGTAAGGGGTGAGGTGGGTGAGTGAGGCTGAGAAGTTTGGGGCTGAGTGGGTGGGTGGGTCTGAGGGGGAATGTGCGGGGTGTGTGGGTGGGTGGGGCTTAGAGGGAAGGGTCGGGGTGGGTGGGTGTGGCTGAGAGGTAAGGGGCAGGTTGGGTGGGTGTGGCTGAGAGGGAAGGTGCGGGTTGTGTGGGTGGGGCTGAAAGGGAAAATGCGGGTTGGGTCGGTGGGGTTGAGAGGGAAGGGGCAGGGTGGGTGGGTGCGTCTGAGGGGGAAGGGATGGGGTGTATGGTTGCGTTTGAGAGGGAAGGGGAGGGGTGGGAGGGTGGGTCTGAGAGGGAAGTGGCGGGGTGGGAGGGTGGGTCTGAGAGGGAAGTGCCGGGGTGGGTGTGTGGGACTGAGAAGGTTGGGGCTGAGTGGGTGGGTGGGTCTGAGAGGGAAGGGGCCGGGTGGTTGGGTGGGGCTGAGGGAAGGGGCGGGGTAGGTGGGTGGGTCTGAGAAGGAAGGTGCGGGGTGGCTGGGTCTGAGAGGGAAGGGGAGGGGTGGGTGGGTGGGTCTGAGGGAAGGGGCGGGGTGGTTGGGTAGGGCTGAGAGGGAAGGGGTGGGGTGGGTGGTTGGGGCTGAGAAGGTTGGGTCTGAGTGGGTGGGTGGGTCTGAGAGGGAAGGGGAGGGTGGGTGGGTGGGGCTGCGAAGGTTGGGGCTGGGTAGGTGGGTGTGGCTTAGAGGGAAGGGGCGAGTAGTGTGGGTGGGGCTGAGAGGGAAGGGGCGGGGAGTGTTGGTGGGGATTAGAGTGAATGGGCGGTTTGGGTGGGTGGTGCTGAGAGGGAATGGGCGGGGTGGGTGGTTGGGTGTGGCTTAGAGGGTAATGGCGTGGTGGGTGGGTGTGGCTTAGTTGGAAGGGGTGGTGTGGATGGGTGGGGCTGACTGGGAAGAGCCCGGGAGGTTGGGTGGGGCTGAGAGGGAAGGGGCGGGGTGGGTGGGTGTGGCTGAAAGGGAAGATGCGGGTTGGGTCGGTGGGGTTGAGAGGGAAGGGCCGGGGTGGTTGGGTTGGTCCGAGAGGGAAGTGGGTGGGTGGGTGAGTCTGAGAGGGAAGGGATGGGGTGTATGGTTGCGTTTGAGAGGGAAGGGGCGGGGTGGGAGGGTGGGTCTGCGAGGGAAGTGGCGGGGTGGGTGTGTGGGACTGAGAGGGAAGGGGCGGGGTGGTTGGGTTGGGATGAGAGTGATGGTGCGGTGGGCGTCGTTGGGGCTGATTGGGAAGGGGTGAGCTGTGTGGGTGGAGCTTACAGGGGAGGGGCGGGGTGTGTGGGTGGGTGGGACTGAAAGGGAAGGGGGTTGTTGAGTGGGTGGGGCCGAGAATGAAATGGTTATGTGGGTGGGTGGAGCTGAGAGGGGAGGGTGTGTGTGAGTGGGGGTGAGTGGGGAGCGGGTGGGTGGGTGAGTGGGGCCGAGAAGGAAGGGGCGGGGTGGGTGGGTGGGTGGGGGTGAGTGAGAAAGTGGTGGGTGGGTGGGTTTGAGATGGAAGGGGCTGGGAGGGTGGGTGGGGCTGTGAGGGAAGGAGCGGGATAGTTGGGTGGGGCTGTGAGGGAAGGGGTGGTGTAGGTGGGTGGGTGGGGCTGAGAGGAAAGGGGCTGGGAGGGTGGGTGGGTCTGTGAGGGAAGGGGCTATGTGTGTGGGTTGGGCTGAAAGGGGTGGGGTTGGGCGGGAGGGCGGGGCTGAGAGTGGCGGGGGTGGGTGGGTGGGTGCAGCTGAGAGGGGAGGGTGTGGGTGGGTGGGGCAGAGAGGGAAGGGGGGGTGGGTGGTTGTGGCTGAGAGGGAAGGGGCTGGTTGGGTGGGGCTGAGAGGGGCGGGGTTGTTTGGTGGGTGGGGCTGAGAGGGGCGGGGTTGTTTGGTGGGTGGGGCTGAGAGGGGCGGGGTTGTTTGGTGGGTGGGGCTGAGAGAGAAGGGATGTGGTGTGTGGGTGGGGCTGAGAGGGAAGGGTCAGGGTGGGTGGGTGGGGCTTAGAGGGAAGATGTGGGTTGGGGTGGTTGGGCTGAGTGGGAAGGGGTGGGGTGGGTGGGAGGGGCTGAGAGGGAAGGGTCTTGGTGGGTGAGGTGTGCTGAGAGGGGTGGGGCTGAGAGGGGCGGGGTGGTTTAGTGGGAGGGGCTGAGAGCGGAGGGGGTGGGTGGGGCTGAGAGGGGAGGGGGTGGGTGTGTGGGTGGGGCTGAGAGGGGTGGTGGTCGGTGGGTGTGTGGGGCTGAGAGAGGAGGGAGTCGGTGGGTGGATGGGGCTGAGAGGGGAGAGGGTGGGGCTGATAGGGGAGGGGGTGGTTGGGTGGTTGGGGCTGAGAGTGGAGGTGGTGGGTGGGTGGGGCGGAGAGGGTAGTGGTTGGGATTGTTGGGTGGGGCTGAAAGTGGATGGTGTGGGTGGGGCTGAGAGGGGATGTGGTCGGTGGGTGGGTGTGTTGAGAAGGGGGTGGGTGGGTGGGACTGAGAGGGGTGGGTGTGGGTGGGTGGGTGGGGCGGAGAGTGGAGAGGGTGGGGTTGCGAGGGTACGGGATGGGGCTAATTGTGGAGGGGGAGGGTGTGTGGGTGGGTGGGGCTGTGAGGGGACGGGGTGGGTGGTGGGAAGGGCTGAGAGGGTAGGGAATGTGTGGTGGTCGGGTGGGTGGGGCTTGGAGGGTAGGTGTCGGGTGGGTGGGGCGGAGAGGGGAGTGGTTGGGATTGTTGGGTGGGGCTGAAAGTGGATGGGGTTGGTTGGGGCTGAGAGGGGATGGGGTCGGTGGGTGGGTGTGTTGAGAAGGGGGTGGGTGGGTGGGTGGGGCTGAGAATGGAGGGGGTGGGGTTGCGAGTGTACGGGATGGGGCTGATAGTGGAGGGGGTGGGTGTGTGGGGGGGTGGGGCTGTGAGGGGATGGGGTGGGTGGTGGGAAGGGCTGAGAGGGTAGGGAATGTGTGGTGGGTGGGTCTGAGTGGGGAGGGAGTGTGTGGGTGGGTAGGGCTGAGAGGGGAGGGGGCCTTTGTGAGGGTGGGGCTGAGCGGAAGGTGTGGGTGGGTGGGGCTGAGAGGGGAGGGGGTTGGTGGGTGGGTGGGGCTGAGAGGGGAGGTGGTTTTTGGGTGGGTGGGGCTGAGAGGGGAGTGGGGTAGGTGTGTGGGGCGGAGAGGGGAGGGGTTGGGATTGTTGGGTGGTGTTGAGAGGGGAGGAGGTGGGTGGGTGGGTGGAACTGGGAGGGGAGTGGGTGGGGTTGCAAGGGTAGGGGATGGGGCTGAGAGGGGAGAGTGGGTGGGTAGGTGGGGCTGAGAAGGGAGTGGGTTGGTTGGTGGGTGGGTGGAGCTGAGAGAGGAGGGAGTGGGTGGGTTTGAGAGAGGAGGCGTGGGTCGGTGGCTGGGTGTGGCTGAGTGGGGAGAGTGGGTGGGTGTTGCTGAAAGGTGAGGGTGTGGGTGGTGGGTGGGGCTGAGAGGGGAGGTGGTGGGGCTGAGAGGGTAGGGGGTGGGTGGGTGGGTGGGTGGGGCTTAGAGGGGAGGGGGTGGGTGTGTGGGGATGAGAGGGGAGGTGGTTGGTGTTTGGGTTGGGCTGAGAGGGGATGGGGTATGTGGGGTTGAGAGGGCAGTGGGGTAGGTGTGTGGGGTGGAGAGGGGAGGAGGTGGGTGGGTGGGTGGGTCTGAGAGGGGAGGTGTTGGGGGGTGGGTAGGTGGGGCTGAGAGTGGAGGGGGTGGGTGGGGCTGAGAGGGGAGGGGGTGGGTGGGTGGGTGGAGCTGAGAGGGAAGGGGGTGTTTGGGTAGGTGGTTCTGAGAGGGAGGGGGTGTGTGCGTGGGTGCGGCTGAGAGGGAAGAGAGTGGTTGGGTGGGGCTGAGGGAAGGGGGAGGGTGGGTGGGGCTGAGAGAGAAGGGGGTGGGTGGGAGTGTGGGGCTGAGAGGGAAGGGGGTGGGTGGGTGTGTGGGTCTGACTGGGCAAGGCTTGGTTGGGTAGGTGGGGCTGAGAGGGGTGGGGTGTGTGTGTGAGGCTGAGAGGGGAGGGGGTTGGAGGGTGGCTGTGGCTGAGAGGGGAGGGGGAGTGTCAGTAGGTGGGGCTGAGAGGGAATGGGGTGGGTGAGAGGGGCTGAGAGGGAAGAGGGTGGGTGTGTGGGTGGGGCTGAGAGGGGAGGGGGTGGGTGGGTCTGAGAGTGGAGGGTGTGGGTGTGGGTGGGGCTGAGAGGGCTGCGGGTGGGTGGGTGGGTGGGGTTGAGAGGGAAGGGGCGGGTGTGTGGGTGGGGCTGAGAGGGCTGCGGGTGGGTGGGTGGGTGGGAAGTGATTGGGTGTGTTGGTGGAGCTGAGAGGGAAGTGGGTGGGTGGTTGGGGGGTCTGTTAGGGAAGGGGGTGGGAGGGTGGGTGGGGCTGAGAGGAAAGGGGGTGGGTGGGTGGGTGGGGATGAGAGGGGACGGGGTGGGTTGGTGGGTGGGTCAGAGAGGGGAGGGGATGTGTGGGCGGGTGGGTTTGAGAGGGGAGGGGATTGGTGTGTGGGTGGGGCTGAGAGGGGAGGGGGAGACTCGGTGGGTGGGGCTGAGAGGAAAGGGGGAGACTCGGTGGGTGGGGCTGAGAGGGGAGGGTGTGGGTGGGTGCATGGGGCTGAGAGTGCAGGGAGTGGGTGGGTGGGTGGGGCTGAGATGGAAGGGGGTGTGTGGGTGGGTGGGGAAGAGAGGGAATGCGGAGGCTGGGTGGGGCTGAGAGGGAAGTGGGTGGGTGGGTGGGTGGGGAAGAGAGGGAATGGGGAGGCTGGGTGGGGCTTAGAGGGAAGGGGGTGGGTGGGTGGGTGGGGAAGAGAGGAAATGGGGAGGCTGGGTGGGGTTGAGGGGCAAGGAGGTGGGTGGGGCTGAGATGGAAGGGGTTGGATGGGTGGTCTGAGCGGGAAGGGTGTGTTTGTGCGGGTGGGGCTGAGAGTGTAGGTGTTGGGTGGGTGGGGCTGAGAGGGAAGGGGATGGTTGGGTGTGTGGGGCTCAGAGGGAAGGGGGTGGGTGGGTGAGTGGGGCTGAGAGGGAAGGTGGCGGGTGGGTGGGTGGGGCTGAGAGTGAAGGGGGTGGGTGGTTGGGGTTGAGAGGGGATGGGGTCGCTGGGTGGGTGGGGATGAGAGTGGTGGGGGAGTGTGGGTGGGGCTGAGAGGGGAGGGGGTGGGTGGGTGTGTCTGAGAGGGGAGGGGATGTGGGTAGGCTGGAGAGAGATGGGTGAGGGTAGGTGGGTAGGCTGGAGAGAGAAGGGGGTGGGTGGATGAGTAGGCTGGAGAGAATTGGGGGTGGGTGTGTGGAGAGGCTGGAGAGAGATGGGGGTTGGTGCGTGGTTAGGCTGGAGAGAGATAGGGGTGGGTGAGTGGGTGGGTAGGCTGGAGACAGATGTCGGTTGGTGGGTTGGTAGGATGGAGAGAGATGGGGTTGGATGGGGAGGCTGGAGAGAGATGGGATTGGGTGGGTGGGTGGGGAGGCTGGAGAGAGATGGGGGAGGGTGGGTGGGGGGGTAGGCTGGAGAGAGATGGGGCTGGGTGTGTGGGTAGGCTGGAGAGAGATGGGGTGGGTGGGTGGGTAGGCTGGAGAGAGATGGGGTTGGATGGGGAGGCTTGAGAGAGATGGGTTTGGGTGGGTGGGTGGGGAGGCTGGAGAGAGATGGGGGTGGGTGGGTGGGTGGGTAGGCTGGAGAGAGATGAGGCTGTGTGGGTGTGTAGGCTAGAGAGAGATGGGGGTGGGCAGGCTGGAGAGATATGTGGGTGGGTCGGTGGGTAGGCTGGAGAGAGATAGGGGTAGGTGTGTTTGTGTGTAGGAAGGAAAGATATAAGGGTGGGTGGGTGGGTGGGTAGGCTGGAGAGATATGGGTGTGGGTGTGTGGGTGGGTAGGCTGGAGAGAGATGGGGGTGGGTGTGTTTGTGGGTAGGCTGGAGAGAGATGGGGGTGGATAGGTGGGTGGGTAGGCTGGAGAGAGATGGGTGTGGGTATGTAGGCTGGAGAGAGAAGGGGGTGGGTGTGTGGGTAGGCTGGAGAGAGATGGGGGTGGGTGGGAAGGCTGGGGAGAGATGGGGGTGGTTGTATGGGTCGGTGGGTAGGCTGGAAAGAGATGGGGGTGGGTGGGTGGGTAGGCTAGAGAGAGATGGGGGTGGGTGTGTGGGTAGGCTGGAGAGAGATGGGGGTGGGTAGGCTGGAGAGAGATGTGGGTTGGTCATTGTGTAGGCTGGAGAGAGATGGGGGTGGGTGGGTGTGTAGGCTGGAGAGCAATGGAGTGGGTGGGTGGGTAGGCTGGAGAGAGATGGGGATGGGTTAGTGGGTAGACTGGAGAGAGATGGGGAGGGTGGGTGGGTAGGATGGAGAGAGATGGTGGTGGGTGGGTGGGTTGGCTGGAGAGAGATGGGCGAGGGTGGGTGGGCAGGCTGGAGAGAGATGGGGGTGTGTGGGTGGGAACGCTGGAGAGAGATGGGGGTGGGTGGTTGGGTAGGCTGGTGAGAAATGCGGGTGGGTCAGTGGGTGGGTAGGCAGGAGAGAGATGGGGGTGGGGAGCTGAATGGGTAGGCTGGAGAGAGATGGGGGTGGGTGGGAGGTAGGCTGGAGAGAGCTGGGGGTGGGTGGGTGGGTAGGCTGGAGAGAGTTTGGGGTGGCTGTGTGGGTAGGCTTGAGGGAGAAGGTGGTGGGTGGGTGGGTAGGCTGGAGAGAGATGGGGGTGGGTGGGTGGTTAGGGTGAGAGAGATTGGGGTCGGTGGGGGGGTAGGCTGGAGAGAGATGGGGGTGGGTAGGAATGCTGGAGAGCGATGGGGGTGGGTGGGTGGGTAGGCTGGAGAGAGATGCGGATGGGTGTGTGGGTAGACTGGAGAGAGATGGGTTTGGGTGGGTGGGTAGGCTGGAAAGAGATGGGTGTGGGTGTGTGGGTAGGCTGGAGAGAGATGGGCGAGGGTAGGTGGGTAGGCTGGAGAGAGATGGGGGTGGGTGGGTGAGTAGGCTGGAGAGAGATGGGGGTGGGTGGGTGGAGAGGCAGGAGAGAGATGGGGGTTGGTGCGTGGTTAGGCTGGAGAGAGTTGGGGGTGGGTGGGTGGGTAGGCTGGAATGAGATGAGGGTGGGTGGGTAGGCTGGAAAGAGATGGGGGTTGGTGGGTGGTTATGCTGGAGAGAGATAGGGGTGGGTGGGTGGGTGGGTAGGCTGGAGACAGATGTGGGTTGGTGGGGTGGTAAGCTGGAGAGAGATGGGGGTGCTTGGGTGGGTAGGCTGGAGAGAGATGGGGTTGGGTGGGGAGGCTAGAGAGAGATGGGGGTGGGTGGTTGGGTGGGTAGGCTGGAGAGAGATGGGGCTGGGTGGGTGGGTAGGCTGGAGAGAGATGAGGCTGTGTGGGTGTGTAGGCTGGAGAGAGATGGGGTGGGTGGATGGGTAGGATGGAGAGAGATGGGGGTGGGTGGTTGGGTGGGTAGGCGAGAGAGAGATGGGAGTGTGTAGGCTGGAGAGAAATGTGCGTGGGTCGGTGGAAAGGCTGGAGAGATATGGGTGTGGATGGGTGGGTGGGGAGGAAGGAGAGATATGGGGGTGGGTGTGTGGGTGGGTAGGCTGGAGACATATGGGATGGGTGGGTGGGTGGGTATGCTGGATAGAGATGTGGTGGGTGTGCAGGCTGGAGAGAGATGGGGGTGGGTGGAGGGGTAGGATGGAGAGAGATGGGGGTGGATGCGTGTGTAGGCTGGAGAGAGATAGGGGTGGGTGGATGGGTAGGCTGGTGAGAGATGGGGGTGGGTGGTTGGGTGGGTAGGCGAGAGAGAGATGGGGGCGTGTAGGCTGGAGAGAGATGAGGGTGGGTCGGTGGGAAGGCTGGAGAGTGATGGGGTTCAGTGCGTAGGCTGGAGACATATGGGATGGGTGGGTGGGTGGGTGGGTAGGCTGGAGGGAGATGGGGGTGGGTGTGTGGGTGGGTAGGCTGGAGAGAGCTGGGTGTTGGTGTGTAGGGTGGAGAGAGATGGGGGTGGGTCGGTGGGTGGGTAGGCTGGAGAGAGATGGGGGTGGGTCTGTAGGGTGGAGAGAGATGGGGGTGGGTCGGTGGGTGGGTAGGCAGGAGAGAGATGGGGGTGGGTAGCTGAATGGGTAGGCTAGAGAGAGATGGGGGTTGGTGGGTGGGTAGGCTGGAGAGAGATGGTGCTCGGTGGCTGGGTAGGCTGGAGAAAGTTGGGGGTGGGTGGGTGGATAGGGTGGAGAGAGATGGGGGTGGGCGGGTGGGTAGCCTGGGTAGAGGTGGGGTTGGATGGGTGGGTGGATAGGCTGGAGAGAGATGGGGTTGGGTGAGTGGGTGGGTCGTCTGGAGAGAGATGGGGGAGGGTGGGTGGATGGTTAGGCTAGAGAGAGATGGGGGTGGGCAGGCTGGAGAGAGATGTGGGTGGGTCGGTGGGTAGGCTGGAGAGATATGGGGGTGGGTGGGTGGGTGGGTAGGCTTGAGAGAGATGGGGGTGGGTGGATCTGTGGGTAGGCTGGAGAGAGATGGGGGTGTTCAGGTGGGTGGGTAGGCTGGAGAGAGATGGGGGTGTGTGTGTGGGTAGGCTGGAGAGAGATGGGGGTGGGTGGGAAGGCTGGGGAGAGATGGGGGTGGGTGGGTGGGTAGGCTGGAAAGCAATGGGGGTGGGTGGATGGGTAGGCTGGAAAGCGATGGGGGTGGGTGGGTGGGTAGGCTAGAGAGAGATGGGGGTGGGTGTGTGGGTAGGCTGGAGAGAGATGGGGGTGGGTGTGTGGGTAGGCTGGAGAGAGATGGGGGTGGGTAGGCTGGAGAGAGATGTGGGTGGGTGGCAGGGTAGGCTGGAGAGAGATGGGGCTGGGTGGGTGAGTAGGCTGGAGAGCAATGGAGTGGGTGGGTGGGTAGGATGGAGAGAGATGGGCTGGGTGGTTGGGTAGGCTGGTGAGAGATGGGGGAGGGTCAGTGGGTGGGTAGGCAGGAGAGAGATGGGGGTGGGGAGCTGAATGGGTAGACTGGAGAGAGATGGGGGTGGGTGGGAGATAGGCTGGAGAGAGATGGCGGTGGGTGGGTGGGTAGGCCGGGGAGAGTTTGGGGTGGCTGTGTGGGTAGGCTTGAGAGAGAAGGTGGTGGGTGGGTGGGTAGGCTGGAGAGAGATGGGGGTGGGTGGGTGGTTAGGCTAAAGAGAGATGGGGTGGGTGGGTAGGCTGGAGAGAGATGGTGGTGGGTGGGTGGGTAGGCTGGAGTGAGATGAGGGTGGGTGGGTAGGCTGGAGAGAGATGAGGCTGTGTGGGTGTGCAGGATGGAGAGAGATGGGGGTGGGTGGATGGGTAGGATGGAGAGAGATGGGGGTGGTTGGGTGGGTAGGCTGGAGAGAGATAGGGGTGGGTGGATGGGTAGGCTGGTGAGAGATGGGGGTGGGTGGTTGGGTGGGTAGGCGAGAGAGAGATGGGAGTGTGTAGGCTGGAGAGAAATGTGGGTGGGTCGGTGGGAAGGCTGGAGAGTGATGGGGGTCGGTGGGTAGGCTGGAGAGATATGGGTGCGGATGGGTGGATGGGGAGGAAGGAGAGATATGGGGGTGGGTGTGTGGGTGGGTAGGCTGGAGACATATGGGATGGGTGGGTGGGTGGGTAGGCTGGAGAGAGATGGGGTGGGTGGGTAGGCTGGAGAGAGCTGGGGGTCGGTGTGTTGGTGGGTAGGCAGCAGTGAGATGGGTGTGAGTGTGTAAGCTGGAGAGAGCTGGGGGTCGGTGTGTTGGTGGGTAAGCAGCAGAGAGATGGGTGTGGGTGTGTAGGCTGGAGAGAGATGGGGGTGGGTGGATGGGTAGGATGGAGAGAGATGGGGGTGGATGGGTGTGTAGGCTGGAGAGAGATAGGGGTGGGTGGATGGGTCGGCTGGTGAGAGATGGGTGTGGGTGGTTGGGTGGGTAGGCGAGAGAGAGATGGGAGTGTGTAGGCTGGAGAGAGATTTGGGTGGGTCGGTGGGAAGGCTGGAGAGCGCTGGGGGTCGGTGTGTTGGTGGGTAGGCAGCAGAGAGATGGGTGTGGGTGTGTAGGCTGGAGAGAGATGGGGGTGGGTGGATGGGTAGGATGGAGAGAGATGGGGGTGGATGGGTGTGTAGGCTGGAGAGAGATAGGGGTGGGTGGATGGGTAGGCTGGTGAGAGATGGGTGTGGGTGGTTGGGTGGGTAGGCGAGAGAGAGGTGGGAGTGTGTAGGCTGGAGAGAGATTTGGGTGGGTCGGTGGGAAGGCTGGAGAGCGCTGGGGGTCGGTGTGTTGGTGGGTAGGCAGCAGAGAGATGGGTGTGGGTGTGTAGGCTGGAGAGAGATGGGGGTGGGTCGGAGGTTGGGTAGGCAGGAGAGAGATGGGGGTGGGTAGCTGAATGGGAAGGCTAGAGAGAGATGGGGGTGGGTGGGTGTTTAGGCTGGAGAGAGAAGGTGCTCGGTGGCTGGGTAGGCTGGAGAGAGTTGGGAGTGGGTGGGTGGATAGGCTGGAGAGAGATGGGGGTGGGTAGGTGGGTAGGCTGGATAGAGATGGTGGTGGGCGGGTGGGTAGGCTGGCTAGAGGTGGGGGTGGATGGGTGGGTGGGTAGGCTGGAGAGAGATGGGGTTGGGTGAGTGGGTGGGTCGGCTGGAGAGAGATGGGGGTGGGTTGGTGGATGGTTAGGTTAGAGAGAAATGGGGGTGGGCAGCCTGGAGAGAGATGTGGGTGGGTCGGTGGGTAGGCTGGAGAGAGATAGGGGTGGGTGTGTTTGTGTTTAGGAAGGAGAGATATGGGGGTGGGTGGGTGGGTGGGTAGGCTGGAGAGATATGGGTGTGGGTGGGTGGGTGGGTAGGCTGGAGAGAGATGGGGGTGGGTGGATCTGTGGGTTGGCTGGAGAGAGATGGGGTGGATAGCTGGGTGGCTAGGTTGGAGAGAGATGGGTGTGGGTATGTAGGCTGGAGAGAGATGGGGGTGGGTGTGTGGGTAGGCTGGAGAGAGATGGGGGTGGGTGGGAAGGCTGGGGAGAGATGGGGGTGGTTGTATGGGTCGGTGGGTAGGCTGGAAAGACATGGGGGTGGTTGGGTGTGTAGGCTAGAGAGAGATGGGGGTGGGTGTGTGGGTAGGCTGGAGAGAGATGGGGGTGGGTGTGTGGGCAGGCTGGAGAGAGATGGGGGTGGATAGGCTGGAGAGTGATGTGGGTGGGTGGGTGGGTAGGCTGGAGAGAGATGGGGGTGGGTGGGTGAGTAGACTGGAGAGCAATGGAGTGGGTGGGTGGGTAGTTTGGAGACAGATGGGGATGGGTGAGTGGGTAGGAATGGAGAGAGATGGGGAGTGTGGGTGGGTAGGATGGAGAGAGATGGGGGTGGGTGGATGGGTTGGCTGGAGATTGATGGGCGAGGGTGGGTGGGCAGGCTGGAGAGAGATGGGGGTGTGTGGGTGGGAATTCTGGAGAGAGATGGGCTGGGTGGTTGGGTAGGCTGGTGAGAGATGGGGGTGGGGAGCAGAATGGGTAGGCTGGAGAGAGATGGGGGTGGGTGGGAGGTAGGCTGGAGAGAGATGGCGGTGGGTGGGTGGGTAGGCTGGAGAGAGTTTGGGGTGGCTGTGTGGGTAGGCTTGAGAGAGAAGGTGGTGGGTGTTTGGGTAGGCTGGAGAGAGATGCGGGTGGGTGGGTGGTTAGGGTGGAGAGAGATGGGGGTTGGTGCGTGGTTAGGCTGGAGAGAGATGGGGGTGGGTGGGTGGGTAGGCTGGATTGAGATGAGGGTGGGTGGGTAGGCTGGAAAGAGATGGGGGTTGGTGGGTGGTAAGGCTGGAGAGAGTTTGGGGTGGCTGTGTGGGTAGGCTTGAGAGAGAAGGTGGTGGGTGGGTGGGTAGGCTGGAGAGAGATGGGGGTGGGTGGGTGGTTAGGGTGGAGAGAGATGGGGGTTGGTGCGTGGTTAGGCTGGAGAGAGATGGGGTGGGTGGGTGGGTAGGCTGGAGTGAGATGATGGTGGGTGGGTAGGCTGGAAAGAGATGCGGGTTGGTGGGTGGTTAGGCTGGAGAGAGATTGGGGTGGGTTGGTGGGTGGGTAGGCTGGAGAGAGTTGGGGGTGGGTGGGCGGGTAGGCTGGAGAGAGATGGGGCTTGGTGGGCGGGTAGGCTGGAGAGAGTTGGGTGTAGGTGGATGTGTAGGCAGGAGAGAGATAGGGGTGGGTGGCTGGGTAGGCTGGTGAGAGATAGGGGTGGGTGGATGGGTAGGCTGGTGAGAGATAGGGGTGGGTGGATGGGTAGGCTGGTGAGAGTTGGGGGTGGGTGGTTGGTTGGGTAGGTGAGAGAGAGATGGGAGTGTGTAGGCCGGAGCGAGATGTGGGTGGGTCGGTGGGAAGGCTGGAGAGTGATGGGGTTCGGTGGGTAGGCTGGAGAGATATGGGTGTGGATGGGTGGGAGGGGAGGAAGGAGAGATATGGGGTGGGTGTGTGGGTGGGAAGGCTGGAGACATATGGGATGGGTGAGTGGGTGGGTAGGCTGGAGAGAAATGGGGGTGGGTGGGTAGGTGGGTAGGCTGGAGAGAGCTGGGTGTCGGTGTGTTGGTGGGTGGCAGCAGAGAGATGGGTGTGGGTGTGTAGGCTGGAGAGAGATGGGAATGGGTCGGTGGGTGGGTAGGCAGGAGAGAGATGGTTCTCGGTGGCTGGGTAGGCTGGAGAGAGTTGGGGGTGGGTGGGTGGATAGGCTGGAGAGAGATGGGGGTGGGTAGGTAGGTAGGCTGCAGAGAGATGGGTTTGGGTGAGTGGGTGGGTCGGCTTGAGAGAGATGGGGGTGGGTGGGTGGGTAGAATGGAGAGCAATGGAGTGGGTGGGTGGGTAGGCTGGAGAGAGATGGGGATGGGTTAGTGGGTAGGCAGGAGAGAGATGGGGAGGGTGGGTGGGTAGGATGGAGAGAGATGGTGGTGGGTGGGTGGGTAGGCTGGAGAGAGATGGGGGTGGCTGTGTGGGTCGGCTTGAGAGAGAAGGTGGTGGGTGGGTGGGTAGGCTGGAGAAAGATGGGGGTGGGTGGGTGGTTAGGGTGGAGAGAGATTGGGGTTGGTGGGTGGGTAGGCTGGAGAGAGATGGGGGTGGGTAGGAATGCTGGAGAGCGATGGGGGTGGGTGGGTGGGTAGGCTGGAGAGAGATGGGTTTGGGTGGGTGGGTAGGCTGGAGAGAAAAAGGTGTGGGTGTGTGGGTAGGCTGGAGAGAGATGGGCGAGGGTAGGTGGGTAGGCTGGAGAGAGATGGGGTGGGTGGGTGAGTAGGCTGGAGAGAAAAAGGTGTGGGTGTGTGGGTAGGCTGGAGAGAGATGGGCGAGGGTAGGTGGGTAGGCTGGAGAGAGATGGGGGTGGGTGGGTGAGTAGGCTGGAGAGAGATGGGGGTGGGTGGGTGGAGAGGCTGGAGAGAGATTGGGGTTGGTGCGTGGTTAGGCTGGAGAGAGATGGGGGTGGGTGGGTGGGTAGGCTGGAGTGAGATGAGTGTGGGTGGGGAGGCTGGAAAGAGATGGGGGTTGGTGGGTGGTTAGGCTGGAGAGAGATAGCGGTGGGTGGGTGGGTGGGTAGGCTGGAGACAGATGTGGGATGGTGGGTTGGTAGGCTGGAGAGAGATGGGTGTGGGTGGGTAGGCTGGAGAGAGATGGGGGTAGTTGGGTGGGTAGGCTGGTGAGAGTTGGGGGTGGGTGGTTGGGTGGGTAGGCGAGAGAGAGATGGAAGTGTGTAGGCTGGAGAGAAAGGTGGGTGGGTCGGTGGGAAGGCTGGAGAGTGATGGGGGTCGGTGGGTAGGCTGGAGAGATATGGGTGTGGATGGGTGGGTGGGGAGGAAGGAGAGATATGGGGGTGGGTGTGTGGGTGGGTAGGCTGGAGACATATGGGATGGGTGGGTGGGTGGGTAGGCTGGAGAGAGCTGGGGGTCGGTGTGTTGGTGGGTACGCAGCAGAGAAATGGGTGTGGGTGTGTAGGCTGGAGAGAGATGGGGGTGGGTGGATGGGTAGGCTTGAGAGAGAAGGTGGTGGGTGGGTGGGTAGGCTGGAGAGAGATGGGGGTGGGTGGGTGGTTGGTGTGGAGAGAGATTGGGGTCGGTGGGTGGGTAGGTTGGAGAGAGATGTGGGTGGGTAGGAATGCTGGAGAGCGATGGGGGTGGGTGGGTGGGTAGGCTGGAGAGAGATGCGGATAGGTCTGTGGGTAGGCTGGAGAGAGATGGGTTTGTGTGGGTGGGTAGGCTGGAGAGAGAAGGGGGTGGGTGGATGAGTAGGCTGGAGAGAATTGGGGGTGGGTGTGTGGAGAGGCTGGAGAGAGATGGGGGTTGGTGCGTGGTTAGGCTGGAGAGAGATGGGGGTGGGTGGGTGGGTGGGTGGTTAGGCTGGAGAGAGATAGGAGTGGGTGGGTGGGTGGGTAGGCTGGAGAGAGATGGGGTTGGGTGGGTGGGAGGGGAGGCTGGAGAGAGATGGGGGTGGGTGGTTGGGTGGGTAGGCTGGAGAGAGATGGGGCTGGGTGGGCGGGTAGGCTGGAGAGAGTTGGGTGTGGGTGGGGAGGCTGGAGAGAGATGGGGGTGGGTGGTTGGGTAAGCTGGAGAGAGATGGGGGTGCTTGGGTGGGTAGGCTGGAGAGAGATGGTGTTGGGTGGGGAGGCTGGAGAGAGATGGGGGTGGGTGGTTGGGTGGGTAGGCTGGAGAGAGATGAGGCTGTGTGGGTGTGTAGGCTGGAGAGAGTTGGGTGTGGGTGGGTGGGTAGGCTGGTGAGAGATGGGGGTGGGTGGTTGGGTGGGTAGGCGAGAGAGAGATGGGAGTGTGTAGGTTGGAGAGAAATGTGGGTGGGTCGGTGGGTAGGCTGGAGAGATATGGGTGTGGATGGGTGGGTGGGGAGGAAGGAGAGATATGGGGGTGGGTGTGTGGGTGGGTAGGCTGGAGACATATGGGTTGGGTGGGTGGGTGGGTATGCTGGAGAGAGATGTGGTGGGTGGGTAGGCTGGAGAGAGCTGGGGGTCGGTGTGTTGGTGGGTACGCAGCAGAGAGATGGGTGTGGGTGTGTAGGCTGGAGAGAGATGGGGGTGGGTGGATGGGTAGGATGGATAGAGATGGGTGTGGGTGTGTGGGTAGGCTGGAGAGAGATGGGGGTGGGTGGATGGGTTGGATGGAGAGAGTTGGAGGTGGATGGGTGTGTAGGCTGGAGAGAGATAGGGGTGTGTAGGCTGGAGAGAGATGTGGGTGGGTCGGTGGGAAGGCTGGAGAGTGATGGGGGTCGGTGGGTAGGCTGGAGAGATATGGTTATGGATGGGTGGGTGGGGATGAAGGAGAGATATGGGGGTGGGTGTGTGGATGGGTAGGCTGGAGACATATGGGATGGGTGGGTGGGTAGGCTGGAGAGAGCTGGGGGTCGGTGTGTTGGTGGGTAGGCAGCAGAGAGATGGGTGTGGGTGTGTAGGCTGGAGAGAGATGGGGGTGGGTCGGTGGGTGGGTAGGCAGGAGAGAGATGGGGCTGGGTAGCTGAATGGGCAGGCTAGAGAGAGATGGGGGTGGGTGGGTGTTTAGGCTGGAGAGAGAAGATGCTCGGTGGCTGGGTAGGCTGGAGAGAGTTGGGAGTGGGTGGGTGGATAGGCTGGAGAGAGATGGGGGTGGGTAGGTGGGTAGGCTGGATAGAGATGGTGGTGGGCGGGTGGGTAGGCTGGAGAGAGATGGGGTTGGGTGAGTGGGTGGGTCGGCTGGAGAGAGATGGGGGTGGGTGGGTGGATGGTTAGGTTAGAGAGAAATGGGGGTGGGCAGGCTGGAGAGAGATGTGGGTGGGTCGGTGGGTAGGCTGGAGAGAGATGTGGGTGGGTGGGTAGGCTGGAGAGAGATAGGGGTGGGTGTGTTTGTGTTTAGGAAGGAAAGATATGGGGGTGGGTGGGTGGGTGGGCAGGCTGGAGAGATTTGGGTGTGGGTGGGTGGGTGGGTAGGCTGGAGAGAGATGGGGGTGGGTGGATCTGTGGGTTGGCTGGAGAGAGATGGGGGTGGATAGGTGGGTGGCTAGGTTGGAGAGAGATGGGTGTGGGTATGTAGGCTGGAGAGAGATGGGGTGGGTGTGTGGGTAGGCTGGAGAGAGATGGGGGTGGGTGGGAAGGCTGGGGAGAGATGGGGGTGGTTGTATGGGTCGGTGGGTAGGCTGGAAAGACATGGGGGTGGTTGGGTGTGTAGGCTAGAGAGAGATCGGGGTGGGTGTGTGGGTAGGCTGGAGAGAGATGGGGGTGGGTGTGTGGGCAGGCTGGAGAGAGATGGGGGTGGGTAGGCTGGAGAGTGATGTGGGTGGGTGGGTGGGTAGGCTGGAGAGAGATGTGGGTGGGTGGGTGAGTAGGCTGGAGAGCAATGGAGTGGGTGGGTGGGTAGTTTGGAGACAGATGGGGATGGGTGAGTGGGTAGGCTGGAGAGAGATGGGGAGTGTGGGTGGGTAGGTGGAGAGAGATGGGGGTGGGTGGGTGGGTTGGCTGGAGATTGATGGGCGAGGGTGGGTGGGCAGGCTGGAGAGAGATGGGGGTGTGTGGGTGGGAATTCTGGAGAGAGATGGGCTGGGTGGTTGGGTAGGCTGGTGAGAGATCGGGGTGGGTCAGTGGGAGGGTAGGCAGGAGAGAGATCGGGGTGGGGAGCTGATTGGTTAGGCTGGAGAGAGATGGGGGTGGGTGGGAGGTAGGCTGGAGAGAGATGGCGGTGGGTGGGTGGGTGGGTAGGCTGGAGTGAGTTTGGGGTCGATGTGTGGGTAGGCTTGAGAGAGAAGGTGGTGGGTGGGTGGGTGGTTAGGGTGGAGAGAGATGGGGGTTGGTGCGTGGTTAGGCTGGAGAGAGATGGGGGTGGGTGGGTGGGTAGGCTGGAGTGAGATGAGAGTGGGTGGGTAGGCTGGAAAGAGATGGGGGTTGGTGGGTGGTAAGGCTGGAGAGAGTTTGGGGTGGCTGTGTGGGTAGGCTTGAGAGAGAAGGTGGTGGGTGGGTGGGTAGGCTGGAGAGAGTTGGGGGTGGGTGGGTGGTTAGGGTGGAGAGAGATGGGGGTTGGTGCGTGGTTAGGCTGGAGAGAGATGGGGGTGGGTGGGTGGGTAGGCTGGAGTGAGATGATGGTGGGTGGGTAGGCTGGAAAGAGATGGGGGTTGGTGTTTGTTAAGGCTGGAGAGAGATAGTGTTGGTGGGTGGGTGGGTAGGCTGGAGATAGATGTGGGTTGGTGGGTTGGTAGGCTGGAGAGATATGGGGGTGGGTGGGTGGGTAGGCTGGAGCGATATGGGGGTGGGTGGGTGGGTAGGCTGGAGAGATGGGGTTGGGTGGGGAGACTGGAGAGAGATGGGGGTGTGTGGGTGGGGAGACTGGAGAGAGATGGGGGTGGGTGGGTGGGTAGGCTGGAGAGAGATGGGACTGGGTGGCCGGGTGGGCTGGAGAGAGTTGGGTGTGGGTGGTTGGGTAGGCTTGAGAGAGATGAGGCTGTGTGGGTGTGTAGGCTGGAGAGAGATGGGGGTGGGTGGGTAGGAATGCTGGAGAGAGATGGGGTGGTTGGGTGTGTAGGCTGGAGAGATATGGGGGTGGGTGGGTGGGTAGGCTGGAGGGACTTGGGGGTGGGTGGGTAGGAATGCTGGAGAGAGATGGTGTTGTTGTTTGTGTAGGCTGGAGAGAGATGGTGGTGGGTGGGTGGGTAGGCTGGAGAGAGATGGGGGTGGGTGGGTGGGTGCGTAGGCTGGAGAGAGATGGGGGTGGGTGGATGGGTAGGCTGGAGAGAGATGGGGGTGGTTGGGTGGGTAGGCTGGTGAGAGTTGGGGGTGGGTGGTTGGGTGGGTAGGCGAGAGAGAGATGGGAGTGTGTAGGCTGGAGAGAAACGTGGGTGGGTCGGTGGGAAGGCTGGAGAGTGATGGGGTTCGGTGGGTAGGCTGGAGAGATATGGGTGTGGATGGGTGGGTGGGGAGGAAGGAGAGATATGGGGGTGGGTGTGTGGGTGGGTAGGCTGGAGACATATGGGATGGGTGGGTGGGTGGGTAGGCTGGAGAGAGCTGGGGGTCGGTGTGTTGGTGGGTACGCAGCAGAGAGATGGGTGTGGGTGTGTAGGCTGGAGAGAGATGGGGGTGGGTGGATGGGTAGGCTTGAGAGAGAAGGTGGTGGGTGGGTGGGTAGGCTGGAGAGAGATGGGGGTGGGTGGGTGGTTAGGGTGGAGAGAGATTGGGGTCGGTGGGTGGGTAGGTTGGAGAGAGATGTGGGTGGGTAGGAATGCTGGAGAGCGATGGGGGTGGGTGGGTGGGTAGGCTGGAGAGAGATGCGGATGGGTCTGTGGGTAGGCTGGAGAGAGATGGGTTTGTGTGGGTGGGTAGGCTGGAGAGAGAAGGGGGTGGGTGGATGAGTAGGCTGGAGAGAATTGGGGGTGGGTGCGTGGAGAGGCTGGAGAGAGATGGGGGTTGGTGCGTGGTTAGGCTGGAGAGAGATGGGGGTGGGGTGGTGGGTGGGTGGTTAGGCTGGAGAGAGATAGGGGTGGGTGGGTGGGTGGGTAGGCTGGAGAGAGATGGGGTTGGGTGGGTGGGAGGGGAGGCTGGAGAGAGATGGGGGTGGGTGGTTGGGTGGGTAGGCTGGAGAGAGATGGGGCTGGGTGGGCGGGTAGGCTGGAGAGAGTTGGGTGTGGGTGGGGAGGCTGGAGAGAGATGGGGGTGGGTGGTTGGGTAAGCTGGAGAGAGATGGGGGTGCTTGGGTGGGTAGGCTGGAGAGAGATGGGGGTGTGTGGGTGTGAATTCTGGAGAGAGATGGGCTGGGTGGTTGGGTAGGCTGGTGAGAGATCGGGGTGGGTCAGAGGGAGTGTAGGCAGGAGAGAGATCGGGGTGGGGAGCTGATTGGTTATGCTGGAAAGAGATGGGGGTGGGTGGGAGGTAGGCTGGAGAGAGATGGCGGTGGGTGGGTGGATAGGCTGGAGTGAGTTTGGGGTGGCTGTGTGGGTAGGCTTGAGAGAGAAGGTGGTGGGTGGGTGGGTAGGCTGGAGAGAGATGGGGGTGGGTGGGTGGTTAGGGTGGAGAGAGATGGGGGTTGGTGCGTGGTTAGGCTGGAGAGAGATGGGGGTGGGTGGGTGGGTAGGCTGGAGTGAGATGATGGTGGGTGGGTAGGCTGGAAAGAGATGGGGGTTGGTGTTTGGTAAGGCTGGAGAGAGATAGTGTTGGTGGGTGGGTGGGTAGGCTGGAGATAGATGTGGGTTGGTGGGTTGGTAGGCTGGAGAGATATGGGGGTGGGTGGGTGGGTAGGCTGGAGATAGATGGGGGTGGGTGGGTGGGTAGGCTGGAGAGATGGGGTTGGGTGGGGAGACTGGTGAGAGATGGGGGTGGGTGGGTGGGGAGACTGGAGAGAGATGGGGCTGGGTGGGTGGGTAGGCTGGAGAGAGATGGGACTGGGTGGCCGGGTGGGCTGGAGAGAGTTGGGTGTGGGTGGTTGGGTAGGCTTGAGAGAGATGAGGCTGTGTGGGTGTGTAGGCTGGAGAGAGATGGGGGTGGGTGGGTAGGAATGCTGGAGAGAGATGGGGTGGTTGGGTGTGTAGGCTGGAGAGATATGGGGGTGTGTGGGTGGGTGGGTGGGTAGGCTGGAGGGATTTAGGGGAGGGTGGGTAGGAATGCTGGAGAGAGATGGTGTGGTTGTTTGTGTAGGCTGGAGAGAGATGGTGGTGGGTGGGTGGGTAGGCTGGAGAGAGATGGGGGTGGGTGGGTGGGTGCGTAGGCTGAAGAGAGATGTGGGTGGGTGGGTGGGTAGCCTGGAGAGAGATGGGCGAGGATGGGTGGGTAGGCTGTAGAGAGATGGGGGTGAGTGAGTGGGTAGGCTGGATAGAGTTTGGGGTAGTTGGGTAGGGAGGCTGGAGTGAGATGGGGGTTGATGTGTGGGTAGGCTGGAGAGAGTTGGGGGTGGATGGGTGGATTGGCTGGAGAGAGATGGGGGTGGGTGGGTGGGTAGGCTGGGATGAGATGGGGGATGGTGGGTGTGTTGATGGAGAGAGATGGTGGTGAGTGAGTGGGTGGGTAGGCTGGAGAGAGATGTGGTGGGTGGGTAGGCTGGATAGTGATGGAAGTGGGTGGGGAGGCTGGAGAGAGATGGGAGTGGGTGGGTGGGTAGGCTGGAGAGAGATGGGGGTGGGTGGGAGTGTAGGCTGGAGAGTGATGGGCGTGGGTGGTTTGGTAGGCTGGAGAGAGATGGGGGTAGGTGGGTGGGTAGGCTGGAGAGAGTTGTGGGTGGGTGGGTGGGTAGGCTGGAAGGAGATTAGGGTGGCTGTGTGGGTAGGCTGGAGAGAGGTGGGTGTGGGTGGATGGTTAGGATGGAGAGAGATGGGGGTGGTTGGGTGGGGAGGCTGGAGTGAGATAGCGGTGGGTGGATGTGTAGGCTGGAGATAGTCGGGGGTGGGTGGGTGGGTGGGTAGGATGGTGAGAGATGTGGGTGGGTGAGTGGGTGGCTAGGCAAGAGAGAGAAGGTGGTGGGTAGGCTGAGAGAGATGTGGGTGGGTCGGTGGTAAGGCTGGAGAGAGATGGGGTGGGTGGGTGGGTGGGTAGGCAAGAGAGAGATGGGGTGGGTAGGCTGGAGAGAGATGGGGGTGGGTGAGTGGGTGGGTAGGCTGGAGAGAGTTGGGGGTGGGTGGATGGGTTGGTGGGTAGACTGGAGTGAGATGTGCGTGGGTGGGTGGGTAGTCTGGAGAGAGATGTGCGTGGGTTGGTGTGTAGGCTGGAGGGAGATGGGGGTGGGTGGTTGAGTAGGCTGGAGAGCGAGGGAGTGGGTGCATGGGCAGGCTGGAGAGAGATGGGGGTGGGAAGGTGGTAGGCTGGAGAGATATGGGGGTGGGTGGGTGGGTAGGGTGAGAGAGATGGTGTGTGTGGGTGGGTAGGCTGGAGAAACATGGGGGTGGTTGGTGGGTAGGCTGAAGAGAGATGTGGGTGGGTGGGTCGGTAGCCTGGAGAGAGATGGGCGAGGGTGGGTTTGTAGGCTGTAGAGAGATGGGGATGAGTGGGTGGCTAGGCTGGAGAGAGTTTGGGGTAGGTGGGTGGGGAGGCTGGAGTGAGATGGGGGTTGGTGTTTGGGTAGGCAGGAGCGAGATGGGGGTGGGTGGGTGGGTAGGCTGGAGAGAGATCGGGTGGGTGCGTGGGTAGGCTGGAGAGACATGGGGGTGGGTGCGTGGGTACGCTGGAGAGAGATGTGCGTGTGTGGGTGGGTAGGCTGGTGAGAGATGGGGTGGGTGGGTGGGCGGGTAGGCAATAGAAAGAAGGTGTTGGGTAGGCTGGAGAGAGATGTGGGTGGGACGGTTGTAAGGCTGGAGAGAGATGGGGCTGTGTCGGTGGGAAGGCTGAAGAGAGATGGGGTTGGTGGGTGGGTAGGCGAGAAAGAGTTGTTGGTGGGTGGGTGGGTAGGCTGGAGAGAGATGGGGGTGGGTGGGTGAGTAGGCTGGAGAGAGATGGGGGTGGGTGGGTGGGTAGGCTGAAGAGAGATGTGGGTGGGTGGGTGGGGAACCTGGAGAGAGATGGCGAAGGGTGGGTGGGTAGGCTGTAGAGAGATGGGGGTGAGTGGGTGGGTAGGCTGGAGAGAGTTTGGGGTACGTGGGTGGTGAGGCTGGAGTGAGATGGGGGTTGGTGTGTGGATAGGCTGGATGAGATGGGGGTGGGTGGGTGGGTGGGTAGACTGGAGAGAGATGTGGTGGGTGGGTAGGCTGGGTAGTGATGGGAGTGGCTGGGGAGGCTGGAGAGAGATGGGGGTGGGTGGGAGTGTAGGCTGGAGAGTGATGGGGATGGGTGGTTGGTAGGCGGAGAGAAATGGGGGTAGGTGGGTGCGTAGGCTGGAGAGAGTGGGGGTGGGTGGGTAGGCTGCAGGGAGATTAGAGTGGGTGGGTGGGTAGGCTGGAGAGAGATGGGGTGGGGGGATGGGTAGGATGGAGAGAGATGGGGGTAGTTGGGTGGGGAGGCTGGAGAGAGATAGGGGTGGGTGGATGTGTAGGCTGGAGATAGTTGGGGGAAGGGTGGGTGGGTGGGTAGGATGGTGAGAGATGGGGGTGGGAATGAGTGGGTGGGTAGGCAAGAGAGAGAAGGAGGTGGGGAGGCTGGAGAGAGATGTGGATGGGTCGGTGGGAAGGCTGGAGAGAGATGGGATGGGTGGGTGGGTGGGTAGGCAAGAGAGAGATGGGGTGGGTAGGCTGGAGAGAGATGGGGGTGGGTGAGTTGGTGGGTAGGCTGGAGAGAGTTGGGGGTGGGTGGATGGGTTGGTGGGTAGGCTGGAGAGAGATGTGGGTGGGTGGGTGGGGAGTCTGGAGAGAGATGTGCGTGGGTTGGTTGGTAGGCTGGAGGGAGATGGGGGTGTTTGGGTGAGTAGGCTGGAGAGAGATGGGGGTGGGTGTGTGGGTAGGCTGGAGAGAGATGGGGTGGGTGGGAAGGTAGGAGATATATGGTGGTGGGTGGGTGGTTGGGTAGGCAGGAGAGATATGGGGGTAGGTTGGTGGGTGGGTAGGCTGGAGGGATATGGGGGTGGGTGTGTTGGTGAGTAGGCTGGAGAGAAATGGGGGTGGGTGGGTGGGTAGGCTGGAGGGAGATGGGGGTGGGTGGGTAGGAATGCTGGAGAGAGATGGGGTGGTTGTGTGTGTAGGCTGGAGAGAGATGGTGGTGGGTGGGTGGGTAGGCAGGAGAGAGATGGGGGTGGGTGGATGGGTCGGTGGGTAGGCTGGAGAGAGATGGGGGTTGGTGGGTGGGTAAGCTAGAAAGAGTTGGGGTGGTTGGGTGGGAAGGCTGGAGAGAGATGGGGGTGGGAAGGTGTGTAGGCTGGAGAGAGATGCGGTAAGGTGGGTGGGTAGGGGGGAGAGCGATGGCGTGGGTGGGTGGGTAGGCTGGAGAAACATGGGGGTGGGTGGGTGGGTAGGCTGAAGAGAGATATGGGTGGGTGGGTGGTTAGCCTTGGGAAAGAAGGGCAATGGTGGGTGGGTAGGCTGTAGAGAGATGGGGGTGAGTGGGTGGGTAGGCAGGAGAGAGTTTGGGGTAGTTGGGTGGGGAGGCTGGAGAGACATGGGGGTTGATGGGTGGGTGGGTAGGCTGGATAGTGATGGGAGTGGGTGGGGAGGCTGGAGAGAGATGGGAGTGGGTGGGTGGGTAGGCTGGAGAGAGATGGGGGTGGGTGGGAGTGTAGGCTGGAGAGTGATGGGGTGGGTGGTTTGGTAGGCTGGAGAGAGATGGGGTGGGTGTGTAGGCTGGATAGTGATGGGAGTGGGTGGGGAGGCTGGAGAGAGATGGGAGTGGGTGTGTGGGTAGGCTGGAGAGAGATGGGGGTAGGTGGGTGGGTAGGCTGGAGAGATTTGGGGGTGGGTGGGTGGGTAGGCTGGAGGGAGATTAGGGTGGGTGTGTGGGTAGGCTGGAGAGAGATGCGGGTGGGTGGATGGGTAGGATGGAGAGAGATGGGGGTGGTTGGGTGGGGAGGCTGGAGAGAGATAGCGGTGGGTGTATGTGTAGGCTGGAGATAGTCGGGGGTGGGTGGGTGGGTGGATAGGATGGTGAGAGATGTGGGTGGGTGAGTGGGTGGCTAGGCAAGATAGAGAAGGTGGTGGGTAGGCTGAGAGAGATGTGGGTGGGTCGGTGGGAAGGCTGGAGAGAGATGGGGTGGTTGGGTGGGTGGGTAGGCAAGAGAGAGATGGGGTGGGTAGGCTGGAGAGAGATGGGGGTGGGTGAGTGGGTGGGTAGGCTGGAGAGAGCTGGGGGTGGGTGGATGGTTTGGTGGGTAGAATGGAGTGAGATGTGGGTGGGTGGGTGGGTAGTCTGGAGAGAGATGTGCGTGGGTTGGTGTGTAGGCTGGAGGGAGATGGGGGTGGGTGGTTGAGTAGGCTGGAGAGCGATGGAGTGGGTGCGTGGGCAGGCTGGAGAGAGATGGGGATGGGTGGGAAGGCTGGAGAGAGATGGGGGTGGGAGGATGGGTCGGTGGGTAGGCTGGAAAGAGATGGCGGTGGGTGGGTGGGGAGGCTAGAGAGAGATGGGGGTGGGTGTGTGGGTAGGCAGGAGAGAGATGGGGGTGGGTGTGTGGGTAGGCTGGAGAGAGATGGGGGTGGGTGGGTGTGTAGGCTGGAGAGCAATGGAGTGGGTGGGTGAGTAGGCTGGAGTGAGATGGGGATGGCTGAGTGGGTAGGCTGGAGAGAGATGGGGAGGGTGGGTGGGTAGGATGGAGAGAGATGGGTGGGTGGGTGGGTTGGCTGGAGAGAGATGGGCGAGGGTGGGTGGGGAGGCTGGAGAGAGGTGGGGGTGTGTGGGTGGGAAGGCTGGTGAGAGAGGGGGAGGGTGGTTGGGTAGGCTGGAGAGAGATGGCCGTGGGAGTGTAAGTAGGCTGGTGAGAAATGGGGGTGGGTGGGTGGGTGGGTAGGCCAGAGAGAGAAGAGGGTGTGTAGGCTGGAGAGAGATGTGGGTGGTTCGGTGGGAAGGCTGGAGAGAGATGGCGGTGGGTGGGTAGGTTGGAGATATATGGTGGTGGGTGGGTGGGTGGGTAGGCAGGAGAGATATGGGGCGTGTTGGTGGGTGGGTAGGCTGGAGGGATATGGGGGTGGGTGTGTGGATGAGTAGCCTGGAGAGATATGGGGGTGGGTAGGCGGGTGGGTAGGCTGGAGGGAGATGGGGGTGGTTGGGTAGGAATGCTGGAGAGAGATGGGGTGGTTGTGTGTGTAGGCTGGAGAGAGATGATGGTGGGTGGGTGGGAAGGCTGGAGAGAGAGGGGGGTGGTTGGGTCGGTGGGTAGGCTGGAGAGAGATGGGGATGGATGGATGGGTCGGTGGGTAGGCTGGAGAGAGATGGGGGTTGGTGGGTGTGTGTGCTAGAAAGAGTTGGGGGTGGGTGGGTGGGTAGGCTGGAGAGAGATGTGGGTGGGTGTGTGGGCAGTCTGGAGAGAGATGGGGTGGGAAGGTGGTAGGCTGGAGAGATATGGGGGTGGGTGGGTGTTTAGGGGGAGAGAGACGGGGTGAGTGGGTGGGTAGGCTGGAGAAACATGGGGGTGGGTGGGTGGGGAGGCGGAAGAGACATGTGGGTGGGTGGGTCGGTAGCCTGGAGAGAGATGGGCGAGGTTGGGTGTGTAGGCTGTAGAGAGATGGGGGTGAGTGGGTGGGTAGGCTGGAGAGAGTTTGGGGTAGGTGGGTGGGGAGGCTGGAGAGAGATGGGTGTTGGTGTTTGGGTAGGCAGGAGCGAGATGGGGGTGGGTGGGTGGGTAGGCTGGAGAGAGATCGGTGTGGGTGGGTGGGTAGGCTGGAGAGTGATGGGGGTGGGTGGGTAGGTGGGTGGGCTGGAGGGATAGGGGGTGGGTGTTTTGGTGAGTAGGTTGGAGAGATATGGGGATGGGTGGGTGGGTGGGTAGGCTGGAGGGATTTGGGGGTGGGTGGGTAGGAATGATGGAGAGAGATGGGCTGGTTGTGTGTAGGCTGGAGAGAGATGGTGGTGGGTGGGTGGGTAGGCTGGAGAGAGATGGGGGTGGGTGGGTGGGTAGGCTAGAAAGAGTTGGGGTGGTTGGATGGGTAGGCTGGAGAGAGATGGGTGTGGGAATGTGGGTAGGCTGGAGAGAGATGGGGGAAGGTGGGTGGGTAGGGGGGAGAGCGATGGGGTGGGTGGGGGGGTAGGCTGAAGAGAGATTTGGGTGGGTGGGTGGGTAGCCTGGAGAGAGATGGGCGAGGGTGGGTGGGTAGGCTGTAGAGAGATGGGGGTGAGTGGGTGGGTAGGCTGGAGAGAGTTTGGGGTGGTTGGGTGTGGAGGCTGGAGTGAGATGGGGGTTGGTGTGTGGGTCGGCTAGAAAGAGTTGGGGTGGTTGGGTGGGTAGGCTGGAGAGAGATGGGGGTGGGAAGGTGGGTAGGCTGGAGAGAAATGGGGGAAGGTGGGAGGGTAGGGGAGAGAGCGATGGGGTTGGTGGGTGGGTAGGCTGGAGAAACATGGGGGTGGGTGGGTTGTTAGGCTGAAGAGAGATGTGGGTGTGTGGGTGGGTAGCCTGGAGAGAGATGGGCGAGGGTGGGTGGGTAGGCTGTAGAGAGATGGGGGTGAGTGGGTGGGTAGGCTGGAGAGAGTTTGGGGTAGGTGGGTGGGGAGGCTGGAGTGAGATGGGGGTTGGTGTTTGGGTAAGCAGGAGCGAGATGGGGGTGGGTGTGTGGGTAGGCTGGAGAGAGATCGGTGTGGGTGGGTGGGTAGGCTGGAGAGAGATGGGGGTGGGTGGGAGTGTAGGCTGGAGAGAGATGGGGGTAGGTGGGTGGGTAGGCTGGAGAGAGTTGGGGGTGGGTGGGTGGGTAGGCTGGACGGAGATTAGGGTGGGTGTGTGGGTAGGCTGCAGAGAGATGGGGGTGGGTGGATGGGGTGGATGGAGAGAGATGGGGGTGGTTGGGTGGGGAGGATGGAGATAGATAGCGGTGGGTGGATGTGTAGGCTGGAGATAGTTGGGGGTGGGTGGGTGGGTGGGTAGGATTGTGAGAGATGGGGGTGGGTGGATGCGGAGGATGGAGAGATGTGGGGGTGGTTGGGTGGGGAGGCTGGAGAGAGATAGCGGTTGGTGGATGTGTAGGCTGGAGATAGTTGGGGGTGGGTGGGTGGGTGTGTAGGATGGTGAGAGATGGGGGTCGGTGAGTGGGTGGCTAGGCAAGAGAGACAAGGTGATGGGTAGGCTGGAGAGAGATGTGGGTGAGTCGGTGGGAAGGCTGGAGAGAGATGGGGTGGGTGGGTGGGTAGGCAAGAGAGAGATGGGGTGGGTAGGCTGGAGAGAGATGGGGGTGGGTGAGTTGGTGGGTAGGCTGGAGAGAGTTGAGGGTGGGTGGATGGTTTGGTGGGTAGACTGGAGTGAGATGTGGGTCGGTGGGTGGCTAGTCTGAAGAGAGATGTGCGTGGGTTGGTGTGTAGGCTGGAGGGAGAAGGGGGTGGGTGGTTGAGTAGGCTGCAGAGCGATGGAGTGGGTGCGTGGGTAGGCTGGAGAGCGATGGCGATGAGTGTGGGTGTGTAGGCTGGAGTGAGATGGGGGTGGGTGTGTGGGTAGGCTGGAGATAGTTGGGGGTGGGTGGGAAGGTTGGAGAGAGATGGGGGTGGGTGGATGGGTCGGTGGGTAGGCTGGAAAGAGATGGGGGTGGGTGGGTGGGTAGGCTAGAGAGAGATGGGGGTGGGTGTGTGGGTAGGCAGGAGGGAGTTGGGGGTGCGTAGGCTGGAGAGAGATGTGGGTGGGTGGATGAGTAGGATGGAGAGAGATGTGGGTGGTTGGGTGGGGAGGCTGGAGAGAGATGTGGGTGGGTCGGTGGGAAGGCTGGAGAGAGATGGGGTGGGTGGGTTGGTGGGTAGGCTAGAGAGAGATGGGGTGGGTAGGCTGGAGAGAGATGGGCGTGGATGAGTGGGTGGGAAGGCTGGAGAGAGATGTGGGTTGGTGGGTGGGTAGTCTGGAGAGAGATGTGCGTGGGATGGTGGGTAGGATGGAAGGAGATGGGGGTGGGTGGGTGAGTAGGCTGGAGAGAGATGGGGGTGGGTGTGTGGGTAGGCTGGAGAGAGATGGGGGTGGGTGGGTAGGTAGGAGATACATGGTGGTGGGTGGGTGGTTGGTTAGGCAGGAGAGATATGGGGGAGGGTTGGTGCGTGGGTAGGCTGGAGGGATAGGGGGTGGGTGTGTTGGTGAGTAGGTTGGAGAGATATGGGGGTTGGTGGGTGGGTGGGTAGGCTGGAGGGATTTGGGGGTGGCTGGGTAGGAATGATGGAGATAGATGGGGTGGTTGTGTGTGTAGGCTGGAGAGAGATGGTGGTGGGTGGGTGGGTGGGTAGGCTGGAGAGAGATGGGGTGGGTGGGTGGTTAGGCTAGAAAGAGTTGGGGTGGTTGGATGGGTAGGCTGGAGAGAGATGGGGGTGGGAAGGTGGGTAGGCTGGAGAGAGATGTGGGTGGGTGTGTGGGTAGCCTGGAGAGAGATGGGCGAGGGTGGGTGGGTAGGCTGTAGAGAGATGGGCGTGAGTGGGTGGGTAGGCTGGTGAGATTTTGGGGTAGTTGGGTGTGGAGGCTGGAGTGAGATGGGGGTTGGTGGGTGGGTAGGCTAGAAAGAGTTGGGGTGGCTGGGTGGGTAGGCTGGAGAGAGATGGGGGTGGGAAGGTGGGTAGGCTGGAGAGAGATGGGGGAAGGTGGGTGGGTAGGGGGGAGAGCGATGGGGTGGGTGGGTGGGTAGGCTGGAGAAACATTGGGGTGGGTGGGTGGGTAGGCTGAAGAGAGATGTGGGTGGGTGGGTAGCCTGGAGAGAGATGGGTGAGGGTGGGTGGGTAGGCTGTAGAGAGATGGCGGTGAGTGTGTGGGTAGGCTGGAGAGAGTTTGGGGATGGTGGGTGTGTTGATGGAGAGAGATGGTGGTGGTGTGTGGGTAGGCTGGCAGAGAGTTGGGCGATGGGTGGGGTGGGTAGGCTGGAGAGAGATTGGGGTGGTGGGTGGGTAGGCCGGAGAGAGTTGGGGGTGGCAGGGATGTGAGGTGGGTATGGTGGTGGAGTGGGTGGGTGTGTTGGTGGTAGGCTGGAGAGAGATGGGGGTGGGTGGGTGGGTAGGCTGGAGAGAGTGGGGTGGGTGGGTAGGTGGAGAGAGATGGGGTGGTTGGGTGGTGTTGGAGGGTGGGGGGGGAGAGATGGTGTGGGTGGGTGGGTAGGCTAGGAGAGATATGGGGGGGTGGGTGGGTGTAGGCTGAGGAGTTGGGGTGGTTGTGGGTAGGCTGGAGAGAGATGGGGGTGGGATGGGTGGTAGGCTGGAGAGAGTTGGGGGGTGGGTGGAGGGGTAGGTGGAGAGAGATGTGGTGGGTGTGTGTGTAGGCTGGAGAGAGATGGAGGTGGGTGGTGGGGTAGGCTGGAGAGAGTTTGGGGTAGTTGGGTGTGGAGGCTGGAGTGAGAGGGGGTTGGTGGGTGGGTAGGCTAGAAAGAGTTGGGGTGTTTGGGTGGGTAGGCTGGAGAGAGATGGGGGTGGGAAGGTGGGTAGGCTGGAGAATTGATGGGGGAAGGTGGTGTGGTAGGGGGGAGAGCGATGGGGTGGGTGGGTGGGTAGGCTGAGAACATGGGGGTGGGTGGGTGGGTAGGCTGAAGAGAGATGTGGGTGGGATGGTGGGTAGGCTGAAGAGAGATGTGGGTGGGTGGGTTGGTAGCCTGGAGAGAGATGGGCGAGATGGATAGGCTGTGGAGAGATGGGGGTGAGTGGGTGGGTAGGCTGGAGAGAGTTTGGGGTAGTTGGGGTGGGGAGGCTGGAGTGAGATGGGGGTTGGTGTGTGGGGTAGGGCTGGAGAGAGTTGAGGGGTGGGTGGGTGGATAGGCTGGAGAGAGATGGGGGTGGGTGGGTGGGTAGGCTGGAAAGAGATGGGGATGGTGGGTGTGTTGATGGAGAGAGATGGTGGTGAGTGAGTTGGTGGGTAGGCTGGAGAGAGATGGGGGTGGGTGGGGAGGCTGGAGAGAGATGGGAGTGGGTGGGTGGGTAGGCTGGAGAGAGATGGGGGTGGGTGGGAGTGTAGGCTGGAGAGTGATGGGGTGGGAGGTTTGGTAGGCTGGAGAGAGATGGGGTGGTTGGGTAGGCTGGATAGTGATGGGAGTGGGTGGGGAAGCTGGAGAGAAATGGGAGTGGGTGGGTGGGTAGGCTGGAGAGAGATGGGGGTGGGTGGGAGGGTAGCCTGGAGAGTGATGGGGGTGTGTGGTTTGGGAGGCTGGAGAGAGATGGGGGTAGGTGGGTGGTTAGGCTGGAGAGAGTTGGGGCTGGGTGGGTGGGTAGGCTGGAGGGAGATTAGGGTGGCTGTGTGGGTAGGCTGGAGAGAGATGGGTGTGGGTGGATGGGTAGGATGGAGAGAGATGGGGGTGGTTGGGTGGGGAGGCTGGAGTGAGATAGCGGTGGGTGGATGTGTAGGTTGGAGATAGTCGGGGGTGGGTGGGTGGGTGGGTAGGCTGGAGAGAGATGGGGGTGGGTGGATGGGTCGGTGGGTAGGCTGGAGAGAGATGGGGGTTGGTGGGTGGGTTGGGTAGAAAGAGTTGGGGTGGGTTGGTGGGTAGGCTGGAGAGAGCTGTGGGTGGGTGTGTGGGCAGTCTGGAGAGAGATGGGGTGGGAAGGTGGTAGGCTGGAGAGATATGGGGGTGGGTGGGTGGGTAGGGGGAGAGAGACGGGGTGGGTGGTTGGGCAGGCTGGAGAAACATGGGGGTGGGTGGGTGGGGAGGCGGAAGAGAGATGTGGGTGGGTGGGTCGGTAGCCTGGAGAGAGATGGGCGAGGGTGGGTGTGTAGGCTGTAGAGAGATGGGGGTGAGTGGGTGCGTAGGCTGGAGAGAGTTTGGGGTAGGTGGGTGGGGAGGCTGGAGTGAGATGGGTGTTGGTGTTTGGGTAGGCAGGAGCGAGATGGGGGTGGGTGTTGGGTAGGAAGGAGAGAGATCGGTGTGGGTGGGTGGGTAGGCTGGAGGGAAATGGGTGAGGGTGGGTAGGTGGGTAGGCTGGAGGGATAAGGGGTGGGTGTGTTGGTGAGTAGGTTGGAGAGATATGGGGGTCGGTGGGTGGGTGGGTAGGCTGGAGGGATTTGGGGGTGGGTGGGTAGGAATGATGGAGAGAGATGGGGTGGTTGTGTGTGTAGGCTGGAGAGAGATGGTGGTGGGTGGGTGGGTAGGCAGGAGAGAAATGGGGGTGGGTGGGTGGGTAGGCTAGAAAGAGTTGGGGTGGTTGGATGGGTAGGCTGGAGAGAGATGGGGGTGGGAAGGTGGGTAGGCTGGAGAGAGATGGGGGAAGGTGGGTGGGTAGGGGGTAGAGCGATGGGGTGGGTGGGTGGGTAGGCTGAAGAGAGATGGGGGTGAGTGGGTGGGTAGGCTGGAGAGAGTTTGGGGTAGTTGGGTGTGGAGGCTGGAGTGAGATGGGGGTTGGTGGGTGGGTAGGCTAGAAAGAGTTGGGGTGTTTGGGTGGGTAGGCTGGAGAGAGATGGGGGTGGGAAGGTGGGTAGGCTGGAGATTGATGGGGGAAGGTGGGTGGGTAGGGGGGAGAGCGATGGGGTGGGTGGGTGGGTAGGCTGGAGAAACATGGGGGTGGGTGGGTGGGTAGGCTGAAGAGAGATGTGGGTGGGTGGTTGGGTAGGCTGAAGAGAGATGTGGGTGGGTGGGTTGGTAGCCTGGAGAGAGATGGGCGAGGGTGGGTGGATAGGCTGTGGAGAGATGGGGGTGAGTGGGTGGGTAGGCTGGAGAGAGTTTGGGGTAGTTGGGTGGGGAGGCTGGAGTGAGATGGGGGTTGGTGTGTGGGTAGGCTGGAGAGAGTTGAGGGTGGGTGGGTGGATAGGCTGGAGAGAGATGGGGGTGGGTGGGTGGGTAGGCTGGAAAGAGATGGGGGATGGTGGGTGTGTTGATGGAGAGAGATGGTGGTGAGTGAGTTGGTGGGTAGGCTGGAGAGAGATGGGGGTGGGTGGGGAGGCTGGAGAGAGATGGGAGTGGGTGGGTGGGTAGGCTGGAGAGAGAGATGGGGGTGGGTGGGAGTGTAGGCTGGAGAGTGATGGGGTGGGAGGTTTGGTAGGCTGGAGAGAGATGGGGTTGTTGGGTAGGCTGGATAGTGATGGGAGTGGGTGGGGAAGCTGGAGAGAGATGGGAGTGGGTGGGTGGGTAGGCTGGAGAGAGATGGGGGTGGGTGGGAGGGTAGGCTGGAGAGTGATGGGGGTGTGTGGTTTGGGAGGCTGGAGAGAGATGGGGGTAGGTGGGTGGTTAGGCTGGAGAGAGTTGGGGCTGGGTGGGTGGGTAGGCTGGAGGGAGATTAGGGTGGCTGTGTGGGTAGGCTGGAGAGAGATGGGTGTGGGTGGATGGGTAGGATGGAGAGAGATGGGGGTGGTTGGGTGGGGAGGCTGGAGTGAGATAGCGGTGGGTGGATGTGTAGGCTGGAGATAGTCGGGGGTGGGTGGGTGGGTGGGTAGGATGGCGAGAGATGTGGGTGGGTGAGTGGGTGGCTAGGCAAGAGAGAGAAGGTGGTGGGTAGGCTGAGAGAGATGTGGGTGGGTCGGTGGGAAGGCTGGAGAGAGATGGGGTGGGTGGGTAGGCAAGAGAGAGATGGGGTGGGTAGGCTGGAGAGAGTTGGGGGTGGGTGGATGGGTTGGTGTGTAGACTGGAGTGAGATGTGGGTGGGTGGGTGGGTAGTCTGGAGAGAGATGTGCGTGGGTTGGTGTGTAGGCTGGAGGGAGATGGGGGTGGGTGGTTGAGTAGGCTGGAGAGCGATGGAGTGGGTGCGTGGGCAGGCTGGAGAGAGATGGGGATGGGTGTGGGTGTGTAGGCTGGAGAGAGATGGGGGTGGGTGTGTGGGTAGGCTGGAGAGAGATGGGGGTTGGTGGGAAGGCTGGAGAGAGATGGGGGTGGGAGGATGGGTCGGTGGGTAGGCTGGAAAGAGATGGCGGTGGGTGGGTGGGTAGGCTAGAGAGGGATGGGGGTGGGTGTGTGGGTAGGCAGGAGAGAGATGGGGGTGGGTGTGTGGGTAGGCTGGAGAGAGATGGGGGTGGGTGTGTGTGTAGGCTGGAGAGCAATGGAGTAGGTGGGTGGGTAGGCTGGAGATAGATGGGGATGGCTGAGTGGGTAGGCTGGAGAGAGAAGGGGAGGGTGGGTGGGTAGGATGGAGAGAGAGATGGGTGGGTGGGTGGGTTGGCTGGAGAGAGATGGGCGAGGGTGAGTGGGTAGGCTGGAGAGAGGTGGGGGTGTGTGGGTGGGAAGGCTGGTGAGAGAGGGGGAGGGTGGTTGGGTAGGCTGGAGAGAGATGGCCGTGGGAGTATGGGTAGGCTGGTGAGAAATAGGGGTGGGTGGGTGGGTGCGTAGGCCAGAGAGAGAAGAGGGTGTGTAGGCTGGAGAGAGATGTGGGTGGTTCGGTGGGAAGGCTGGAGAGAGATGGCGGTGGGTGGGTAGGTAGGAGATATATGATGGTGGGTGGGTGGGTGGGTAGGCAGGAGAGATATGGGGGGGTTGGAGGGTGGGTAGGCTGGAGGGATATGGGGGTGGGTGTGTGGGTGAGTAGCCTGGAGAGATATGGGGGTGGGTAGGCGGGTGGGTAGGCTGGAGGGAGATGGGGGTGGGTGGGTAGGAATGCTGGAGAGAGATGGGGTGGTTGTGTGTGCAGGCTGGAGAGAGATGGTGGTGGGTGGGTGGGAAGGCTGGAGAGAGAGGGGGGTGGTTGGGTGGGTGGGTAGGCTGGAGAGAGATGGGGGTGGGTGGATGGGTCGGTGGGTAGGCTGGAGAGAGATGGGGGTTGGTGGGTGGGTTGGGTAGAAAGAGTTGGGGTGGGTTGGTGGGTAGGCTGGAGAGAGATGTGGGTGGGTGTGTGGGCAGTCTGGAGAGAGATGGGGTGGGAAGGTGGTAGGCTGGAGAGATATGGGGTTGGGTGGGTGGGTAGGGGGAGAGAGACGGGGTGGGTGGTTGGGCAGGCTGGAGAAACATGGGGGTGGGTGGGTGGGGAGGCGGAAGATAGATGTGGGTGGGTGGGTCGGTAGCCTGGAGAGAGATGGGCGAGGGTGGGTGTGTAGGCTGTAGAGAGATGGGGGTGAGTGGGTGGGTAGGCTGGAGAGAGTTTGGGGTAGGTGGGTGGGGAGGCTGGAGTGAGATGGGGGTTGGTGTTTGGGTAGGCAGGAGACGAGATGGGGGTGGGTGGTGGGTAGGAAGGAGAGAGATCGGTGTGGGAGGGTGGGTAGGCTGGAGGGAAATGGGGGAGGGTGGGTGGGTGGGTAGGCTGGAGGGATAAGGGGTGGGTGTGTTGGTGAGTAGGTTGGAGAGATATGGGGGTCGGTGGGTGGGTGGGTAGGCTGGAGGGATTTGGGGGTGGGTGGGTAGGAATGATGGAGAGAGATGGGGTGGTTGTGTGTGTAGGCTGGAGAGAGATGGTGGTGGGTAGGTGGGTAGGCTGGAGAGAAACGGGGGTGGGTGGGTGGGTAAGCTAGAAAGAGTTGGGGTGGTTGGATGGGTAGGCTGGAGAGAGATGGGGGTGGGAAGGTGGGTAGGCTGGAGAGAGATGGGGGAAGGTGGGTGGGTAGGGGGTAGAGCGTTGGGGTGGGTGGGTGGGTAGGCTGGAGAGAGATTGGGGAAGGTGTGTGGGTAGGGGGTAGAGCGATGGGGTGGGTCGGTGGGTAGGCTGGAGAGAGTTGGGGGTTGGTGGGTGGGTAGGCTAGAAAGAGTTGGGGTTGGGTGGGTGGGTAGGCTGAAGAGAGATGTGGGTGGGTGGGTCGGTAGCCTGGAGAGAGATGGGCGAGGGTGGGTGTGTAGGCTGGAGAGAGATGGGGGTGAGTGGGTGGGTAGGCTGGAGAGAGTTGGGGGGAAGGTGGGTGGGGAGGCTGGAGAGAGATGGGGGTTGGTGTTTGGGCAGGCAGGA